>NC_140004.1:45731634-45793636 GCF_964263955.1 Coregonus lavaretus
AATGTCATATTATGGCTAGGTAGGTACAGTGTTATAATGATGTGCAAATAGTTCATAGTCTCTCTCTCATCTCATCTCATATCGTGAACAGCAAACCTGGTTAAAAAAAAACAAGGCACAAACACAAAGCAACAAGGCACAACGCCTCCCCCCCCACGTGACCTACTTGTTGTGTGTATGTACTGACATGTATGTGTGACTGATAGATAAACACACGCTTCCAGGCACATGACATGTTCTTGTTTTTAAAATGTATGTAAAGTGTAAAGTAGTCTGTAATGTATTTTTCGTTACGTGTCAGACCCCGGTAAGACTAGCTGTCGCCATTGGCGTCGGCTAATGGAGATCTCTCCACTCCATCTCTCTGCCTGTCCGTCCCTGTAGGCTTCTTCCCTCAACAAACATCTGTACTCTTCTCTCCAACCCAGCTCACCCGTTTATCCAGTCCTGGTCCAAACTAAACACAATAGACAATAACCAAATGATTGTACAAAGCCCAGACTACTTACCCAAACACAGCAGAGAGGAGAGGATGAGAGTGTTCATGTCCTAGGAGTGTGTGTAACTGTGGAGATAATTTGTGTGAGTGCGTGTGTTCTGCGCTGAGTGAGACTAGTCCTGTTCTGTCTCTGCTTCCTCTTCCTCCTCAGAAATTGGGTGGCGGCTTTTATAGACAACGCCTCAGTAGAGGGGGTGTGTGTGTGTGTGTGTGTGTGTGTGTGTGTGTGTGTGTGTGTGTGTGTGTGTGTGTGTGTTGACGTGTTTAACTATACTCATGGGGAATTCTAGAATAATAAACCAAGAAAAATTTGACCAACTGGGGACATTTTGTTGGTCCCCACAAGGTCAAATATTATTTCTAGCGGGTTTAGGGTTAAGGTTAGAATTAGTGTTAGGGTTAGAATTAGGTTAAGGGTTACGGTTAGGAGATAGGGTTAGTTTTAGGGTTAGGGTTAAGAGCTACGGTTAGGTTTAGGGTTAGGGTTAAGGTTAGGTTTTTGGGTTAAGGTTAGGGTAAGGGTACGGGTTAGGTTTAGGGTTAGGTGTTAGGGAAAATAGGATTTTGAATGGGACTGAATTGTATGTCCCCACAAGGTTAGCTGCGCAAGACTGTGTGTGTGTGTGTGTGTGTGTGTGTGTGTGTGTCAGTCAGTCAGTAATGTAATGATTAACTTGCTCAGCCTTAGGGGATGTATTTATGCATGTCATGTTCTTATGTTCTTTGACACTACTGTTGATAATAATGAGTGAGAGTGAGATCCTCACACTTGGTTCAGTACAGTCAACACCAGCCAGGTCACCCTTGATACAAGTCAGTAGTCCTGAGGACGTCTGGAGATGACGCGGAAACCGACCACTAGGGGGCAACAGTGAGCGCTGTTACCTTCAGGTGGGTTTCGATTTTGATAGGGCGTCTGCCTCTGATTCGAAAGGTTGGAAGTTCAAATCCAGCAATAGAAAGTTGTTTTTCAGATGTTTGTTTTAAGCCTATCCCAAACCTTAACCCTTACCTTGGAGTTAATGGCTAAACATAACCCTAACTTAACATGTTTGGAGTTAATGCCTATACATAACCCTAACTTAACATGTTTGGAGTTAATGCCTACATTTGAAGTTTGCAACAACTTCGAAATTTGACGTTTGAGAAACACAGATGAACGTCTTATTCTGACGTGATAGTTGGTTAACACACACACACACACACACACACTAATTGATGTATTCTGTCCAGTCACTACATGTCATTAACACACAAAAAACTTGACACTTTCTCTTCATATATTTGCTGAGGGTCAAGCTGAGGGTCAAGCTGAGGGTCAAGCTGAGGGTCAAGCCCTGTTAATAGAGCCATAAAAGACTAAACAACAGCTTTATAAACTTTTGCACAAACACACACACACACACACACACACACACACACACACACACACACACACACACACACACACACAACACACAAACACACACACACGCAACACACACACACACACACACACGCAACACACACACACACATACAACACACACACACACACAAACACACACACACACACACACACACACACACACATACACACACACAACACACAAACACACACACAACACACAAACACGCAACACACACACGCAACACACACACACGCAACACACACACACACACACACATACAACACACACACACACACACAAACACACACACACACAGACACATACACACACACACACATATACACACACACACACACACACACAACACACAAACACACACACACATACAACACACACACAACATACACACATACAACACACACACAACATACACACAACACACACACCCTGCTGTGACACACAGATCCCAACACACACCTCTAGCATGGTTGCCAGGGTGAAGTTGCGGTTGTCGAGGTCAGAGAAGAGTCGTAGTATTGTAGTATTGTAGTATTGTAGTATTGTAGTATTGTAGTATTGTAGTATTGTTAGGACTATTGAAAGTTGTTTGATGACTCAATAGGAATGTATTTTATCCCAATATTCCACCTTATTTGGTGCTGATCTTTTTCAGAAACATTCCCATTTAGCACATTTGGTTCCATGGAAGTTGTGGGGATGTATGTTTTTGGTTTCCCATTGGTTCTGGGAACGAAGCCATAAGTTTCCTGACCGGTAAAAACTGAAAGTTTAAAAGTTTTGAGAACGCAAGTGTAAATTTCACCTGTTCTGGGAATGTAAATGTTTAGGTTGCAGGGAGGTTCTGAGAACCTTTTACTATCGTTCCCTTAAAGTTTTCCTGGGAGGTTTTTTTAACGGAAATTATAAGTTTTTTTGAGGTTTTTGAATAACTTCCTTAAAACTTTCACTGAATGTTTAGATAACATTCAGTGAAAGCTTAACACTGCTAGCTTATTTTGAGTAAGCTTTTTTTTTATTACTCTAAGTGCAAATAGCACACATGGAAATGAATTTCCTTAGGTATTAATCATGCAAACACATTTCTTTTTTATTGTGACACGGCATCAGTGAGATTGGGACCTATAATCTTCTGTTCTCTATCCATGGAATTAGTCCTCTACACCACCAGGATGAAGCTAGCATGCCGTGTTTTAACACATTCAAAGCTGTTCATTTCAGTCTATTCAAACAGACCCAATTTCAAATGAAACAAGCACTCATTAAGATCAGATGTAGCCAGTTAGTGGCTGCGACCAACACACCTAAACACACTTAACACGACAGAGGATAGAGAGAGTTTTGTTAATGCTGAGAATGGAATGTATATGTTTTTAAATAACATTCTTAGATCGTTCTCAAATCAAATCAAATCAAATCAAATCAAATTGTATTGGTCACATGCGCCGAATACAACAGGTGCAGATATTACAGTGAAATGCTTACTTACAGCCCTTAACCAACAGTGCATTTATTTTTAACAATAAAAAGTAAAAATAAAACAACAACAAAAAAAGTGTTGAGAAAAAAAGAGCAGAAGTAAAATAAAATAACAGTACATTTACATTTTAGTCATTTAGCAGACGCTCTTATCCAGAGCGACTTACAGTTAGTGAATACATATTTTTTTTTTATACTGGCCCCCCGTGGGAATCGAACCCACAACCCTGGCG
This sequence comes from Coregonus lavaretus, assembly GCF_964263955.1. Classification (NCBI taxonomy): domain Eukaryota; kingdom Metazoa; phylum Chordata; class Actinopteri; order Salmoniformes; family Salmonidae; genus Coregonus; species Coregonus lavaretus. The sequence goes on from NC_140004.1 coordinate 45,735,254, forward strand.
TTGCAAACGCCATGCTCTATCAACTGAGCTACATCCATGCCGGCCATTCCCTCCCCTACCCTGGACGATGCTGGGCCAATTGTGCGCTGCCCATGAGTCTCCCGGTCGCGGCCGGCTGCGACAGAGCCTGGATTCAAACCAGGATCTCTAGTGGCACAGTTAGCACTGCGATGCAGTGCCTTAGACCACTGCGCCACTCGGGAGTTAGGGAGGCTATATATACAGGGGGGTACCGGTGCAGAGTCAATGTGCGGGGGCACCGGCTAGTTGAGATAGTTGAAGTAATATGTACATGTGGGTAGAGTTAAAGTGACTATGCATTAATAATTAACAGAGTAGCAGCAGCGTAAAAAGGATGGGGTGGGGGGGCAGTGCAAATAGTCCGGGTAGCCATGATTAGCTGTTCAGGAGTCTTATGGCTTGGGGGTAGAAGCTGTTGAGAAGTCTTTTGGACCTAGACTTGGCACTCCGGTACCGCTTCCCGTGCGGTAGCAGAGAGAACAGTCTATGACTAGGGTGGCTGGAGTCTTTGACAATTTTGAGGGCCTTCCTCTGACACCGCCTGGTATAGAGGTCCTGGATGGCAGGAATCTTGGCCCCAGTGATGTACTGGGCCGTACGCACTACCCTCTGTAGTGCCTTGCGGTCGGAGGCCAAGCAGTTGCCATACCAGGCGGTGATGCAACCAGTCAGGATGCTCTCGATGGTGCAGCTGTAGAATTTTTTGAGGATCTGAGGACCCATGCCAAGTCTCCTGAGGGGGAAAAGGCTTTGTCGTGCCCTCTTCACGACTGTCTTGGTGTGTTTGGACCATGATAGTTCGTTGGTGATGTGGACACCAAGGAACTTGAAGCTCTCAACCTGTTCCACTACAGCCCTGTCGATGAGAATGGGGGCGTGCTCAGTCCTCTTTTTTTTCCTGTAGTCCACAATAATTTCCTTTGTCTTGGTCACGTTGAGGGAGAGGTTGTTGTCCTGGCACCACACGGCCAGGTCTCTGACCTCCTCCCTATAGGCTGTCTCATCGTTGTCGGTGATCAGGCCTACCACTGTTGTGTCGTCGGCAAACTTAATGATGGTGTTGGAGTCGTGCCTGGCCATGCAGTCATGGGTGAACAGAGAGTACAGGAGGGGACTGAGCACGCACCCCTGAGGGGCCCCCGTGTTGAGGATCAGTGTGGCAGATGTGTTGTTACCTACCCTTACCACCTGGGGGCGGCCCGTCAGGAAGTCCAGGATCCAGTTGCAGAGGGAGGTGTTTAGTCCCAGGATCCTTAGCTTAGTGATGAGCTTAGAGGGCACTATGGTGTTGAATGCTGAGCTGTAGTCAATGAATAGCATTCTCATGTAGGTGTTCCTCTTGTCCAGGTGGGAAAGGGCAGTGTGGAGTGCAATAGAGATTGCATCATCTGTGGATCTGTTGGGGCGGTATGCAAATTGGAGTGGGTCTAGGGTTTCTGGGATAATGCTGTTGATGTGAGCCATGACCAGCCTTTCAAAGCACTTCATGGCTAAAGACGTCAGTGCTACGGGTCGGCAGTCATTTAGGCAGGTTATCTTAAAGTCCTTGGGCACGGGGACTATGGTGGTCTGCTTGAAAAATGTTGGTATTACAGACTCAGTCAGGGACATGTTGAAAATGTCATTGAAGACACTTGCCAGTTGGTCAGCACATGCTCGGAGTACACGTCCTGGTAATCCGTCTGGCCCTGCGGCCTTGTGAATGCTGACCTGCTTAAAAGTCTTACTCACATCGGCTACGGAGAGCGTGATCACATAGTCATCCGGTACAGCTGGTGCTCTCATGCATGCTTCAGTGTTGCTTGCCTCGAAGCGAGCATAGAAGTGGTTTAGCTCGTCTGGTAGGCTTGTGTCACTGGGCAGCTCGCGGCTGTGCATCCCTTTGTAGTCTGTAATAGTTTTCAAGCCCTGCCACATCCGACGAGCGTCAGAGCCAGTGTAGTACGATTCAATCTTAGCCCTGTATTGACTCTTTGCCTGTTTGATGGTTCGTCAGAGTGCATAGCGGGATTTCTTATAAGCGTCCGGGTTAGAGTCCCGTTCCTTGAAAGCGGCAGCTCTACCCTTTAGCTCAGTGCGGATGTTTCCTGTAATCCATGGCTTCTGGTTGGGGTATGTACGTACGGTCACTGTGGGGACGACATCATCGATGCACTTATTGATGAAGCCAGTGACTGATGTGGTGTACTCCTCAATGCTGTCTGAAGAATCCCGGAACATGTTCCAGTCTGTGCTAGCAAAACAGTCCTGTAGCTTAGCATCTGCGTCATCTGACCACTTTTTTATTAACCGAGTCACTGGTGCTTCCTGCTTTAGTTTTTGCTTATAAGCAGGAATCAGGAGGATAGAGTTATGGTCAGATTTGCCAAATGGAGGGCGAGGGAGAGCTTTGTATGCGTCTCTGTGTGTGGAGTAAAGGTGGTCTAGAGTTTTTTTTCCTCTGGTTGCACATTTAACATGCTGGTAGAAATTAGGTAGAATGGATTTAAGTTTCCCTGCATTAAAGTCCCCGGCCACTAGGAGCGCTGCATCTGGATGAGCGTTTTCCTGTTGATTTATGGCTTTGTACAACTCATTCAGTGCAATCTTAATGCCAGCATTGGTTTGTGGTGGTAAATAGACAGCTATGAAAAATATAGATGAAAACTCTCTTGGTAAATAGTGTGGTCTACAGCTTATCATAAGATACTCTAGCTCAGGCGAGCAAAACCTCGAGACTTCCTTAGTATTTGATTTTGTGCACCAGCTGTTATTTACAAATATACACAGACCGCCACCCCTTGTCTTACCGGAGTCAGCCGTTCTATCCTGCCGATGTAGCTTTTAGTCATGTTCTCTGAGCGTTACTAAAGTTGTCTTGTGTTTCTTATGGAACGTTTTCTTAACGTTCTCTGAACAATTTCAGAACATGACTAAAAATAAAACCTTGAGGAAACCTGTAGGAAACATTATGTTGAAGTACTGAAATTCCCACAGAAGAACGTTGTTTCTTAACGTTTTTGGAACAATTTGAAAAAATTACTTTAAATAGATCCATGAGGAAACCTGTAGGAAACGTTATGCTGGAGTTGTCACGCCCTGACTCTGAGGACTTGTATTTGTTGAGTCAGGGTGTGTATTTTCTGTGTTGTGTTTGCTATGTCGATGTTCTATGTTTAAGATCTAGAATGTGTAGATCTATGTTGGCCTGTGTGGTTCCCAATCAGAGGCAGCCGTTGCTCGTTGTCTCTGATTGGGGACCATACTTAGGCAGCCTTTTGGCACCTGTTAGTTGTGGGATCTTGTTCCGTGTGAGGTATGTTTGTGTGTTACCTTGGACTTCACTTCACTTCACGTTTCGTTTGTTGTTTTTGTCGTGTGTTTATTCGTTTAAATAAACATGTATGCTTATCACGCTGCGCCTTGGTCCGTCCCGTCTGTATACGAACGTGACAGGAGTACTGAAATTCCCATAGAATAACGTTATTTCTTAGCGTTCTCTGAACTATTTGAGATAATTCCCAATGTCAAACCAGTTGGAGAACATTCCTAGAACATTACCAAAATGTTTTATTAAATGTAACCGTGTTTGAACTTTAAGGAAACACTCTGTTAAAGTAATGAAATACCAAGACAATTGTCATGTTCCTTAATTGTGCTGAGAATGTTCCAAAGCCAAGCAACTATCCTGCACCGTTCCCTCACTACGTTCTAAGAAACACGTGGTTCTCAGAATGTTATGCGCTAGCTGGGATAATGTGCAAAAGTGTCACGGTTTCGGCCGAGACTGCTCCTCCTCCTGGTTCGGGCAGGCTTCGGCGGTCGTCGTCCCCGGAGTACTAGCTGCCACCGATCTATGTTTCATGTTCGTTTGGTTTTGTCTGGATGTTGTACACCTGTGTCTTGTTAGTCCTCGTTAGTGTCCTATTTAGTTCTCGTTGTGTGTGCTTGTCGTTGTGTTTGATTGCGCTTCTGTTTCGTGTTTGGAGCTACATTTTTCCCTCCAGTGTTTCGGAGAGGGTTGTTTGCACATGTTTGTGCGTCATTTGTTTTGTCGCCTGTGTGCGTCGTGCATTTTGCCTTCGGGCTTATTGTGCTTCTGTTGTGTATATATATAATATATATTGCACTAAAGCCTTTGGACTGAGCCTCTGCGTCCTGCGCATGATTCCTACACCACACCCACCTTCAGCACGCTTTGACAGAATCACACACCATATAATGGAATCAGCAGGATCGGCAGTGACGCCTGTGTCGCTCGAGGAGCATCTCCGTGGGCAAGAGGACCAGATCCGACAACTGGAGACCGCTCTACAGGAGGTAATCAACATCATGCACCGATGGGAGGCCAGCAGGGTACCCACACCTCCACCTACCCTGTCCATCCCATCGGTCGGTCCACCAGTCCCAGGTTCGGAACCCAGGGGGATTCGGCTCTCGCTCCCGAGGGCGTATGACGGAACAGCTGCCGGGTGTCAGGGGTTCCTCCTGCAGGTGGAGCTCTACCTGGCCACTGTACACCCGGTGCCCTCGGGATACGAGAGCGTTTCCGCCCTCATCTCCTGTCTCACGGGCAAGGCGTTGGAGTGGGCTAACGCCGAGTGGAGGAAGATGGACGCCAACACCATCACCTACGCCGAGTTCTCCCGCCGCTTCAAGGCCGTGTTCGACCATCCACCTGAGGGCAAAGCGGCGGGGGAGCGTCTAGTCCATTTGAGACAGGGGAGGAGGAGCGCTCAGGTGTTCGCTCTAGAGTACCGGACTCTAGCGGCGGATGCAGGGTGGAATGAACGGGCTCTCATCGACCATTTTCGATGTAGCCTACGAGAGGACGTTCAACGTGAGTTGGCCTGCAGGGATACCCATCTTACCTTCGACCAGTTGGTCGATATGTCCATCCGTCTGGACACCCTGCTGGCCACCCGTGGACGTCCCGAGGGGAGTCCGTCCATTCCGCCCTCCGGCACCTCCGAGCCGAGCCCTATGGAGCTCGGGGGTGCCGGCGCTAGAGAACGGAGTAGGAAGAGCCTGAGGGGGCCTGTCTCCTGCACCAAGTGCGGTCGTGGAGGGCACACTACGGCCAGGTGCTGGGGAGGGTTCTCCGGGAGTAACGACAACAGGCCACGCACTGGGGGGGCCTCCCAGGTGAGTAGACGTCCCACTTACCCAGAGCTTTCTGTTGCACACTTTTGTATACCTGTTTGTTTTCCACAGGTTGCACCTCATTCCCAGCATAAGGCGCTAGTAGATTCAGGCGCAGCTGGGAATTTTGTTGATCGTAAGTTTTGTTTTGAGTTAGGGATCCCTCTCCTACCTGTTGACAAACCTTTTCCCGTTCATGCCTTAGACAGCCGCCCGTTGGGGTCGGGGTTGATCAGGGAGATCACAGCGCCACTTCGGATGTGTGCGCAGGGGGGTCATGAGGAGACTATACAGTTGTATCTGATCGACTCTCCTGCGTACCCAGTGGTGCTGGGGATTCCCTGGTTAAGCACCCATAACCCTGCTATTTCGTGGCAACAGAGGGCTCTCGATGGGTGGTCTGCTCAGTGCGAGGGGCGATGTCTGGGTGTTTCCGTGGGGGCGACTTCGGTGGAAAGTCCAAACCAAGTGCCCGCACTGCACATTCCGCCTGAATATGGGGATTTAGCACTCGTGTTTAGCAAAACTAGGGCGACGCAGTTGCCTCCTCATAGACAGGGGGATTGTGCGATTGATCTCCAGGCAGGAGCAGCGCTCCCACGGAGCCATGTGTATCCTTTGTCTCAAGAGGAGAGAAAAGCTATGGAGACTTATATAGCCGAATCTTTGAGACAAGGATACATTCGGCCCTCCACTTCTCCCGCCTCCTCAAGCTTCTTTTTTGTGAAAAAGAAAGATGGAGGGTTGCGCCCGTGCATTGATTACCGTGGTCTCAATCAGATTACTGTGAAATACAGTTATCCACTCCCTCTGATTGCGACCATGACGGAGTCATTGCATGGAGCGCGGTTTTTCACAAAACTGGATCTCAGGAGCGCGTATAACTTGGTGCGTATTAGGGAGGGTGACGAATGGAAGACAGCGTTTAGTACCACGTCAGGTCATTTCGAATATCTCGTCATGCCATATGGGTTGATGAATGCTCCATCAGTCTTCCAATCTTTCGTAGATAACATTTTCCGGGATATGCAGGGACAAGGGGTGGTCGTGTACATTGATGACATTCTGGTGTACTCGTCTACCCGAGCCGAGCATATAACCCTGGTGCGTCATGTATTGAGGAGGCTGTTGGAGCACGACCTATATGTCAAGGCAGAGAAATGTCTGTTTTTCCAGGAGTCGGTCTCCTTTTTGGGTTATCGGTTGTCCGCGTCAGGGGTGAGAATGGAGGTGGATCGTGTGTCCGCTGTGCGTAATTGGCAAACCCCAACTACTGTAAAAGAGGTGCAGCAGTTTTTGGGCTTTGCGAATTACTACCGGAGGTTTATCCGGGGTTTTGGCAGGTGGCAGCTCCCATCACGTCCCTTCTGAAGGGGGGTCCGGTGCGCCTGCAGTGGTCAGCCGATGCGGACAGGGCCTTTAGGAGACTGAAGGACCTGTTTACGTCGGCTCCGGTGCTAGCGCATCCGGATCCCGCATTACCCTTTCAGGTCGAGGTAGACGCGTCTGAGGCTGGTATAGGGGCCGTTCTCTCTCAACGGTCCGGCACGCCACCTAAACTCCGCCCCTGTGCTTTTTACTCTAAGAAGCTCAGCCCGGCGGAGCGTAACTATGACGTTGGGGACAGGGAGCTGTTAGCTGTAGTTCAAGCCCTTAAGGTGTGGAGGCATTGGCTTGAGGGGGCTCAACACCCTTTCCTCATTTTGACTGACCATCGGAACCTGGAGTACATCCGGGCAGCGAGGAGACTGAACCCTCGCCAGGCTCGATGGAGTATGTTTCTCACCAGGTTCGTATTTAAAATCACATACATCCCTGGGTCCCAGAATGGTAAGGCAGATGCGCTGTCCCGGCGGTATGACACGGAGGAGAGGTCCGTTGAGCCCACTCCCATACTACCGGAGTCTTGCCTTGTGGCACCGGTGGTGTGGGAGGTCGATGCCGAAATCGAGCGAGCGTTGCGTACCGACCCCAGCCCTCCACAGTGTCCTGAGGGTCGGAAGTACGTTCCGCGCGAGATTCGGGATCGACTCATTTACTGGGCTCACACGTCACCCTCCTCTGGACATCCGGGTATCGGCCGGACGGTGCATTGCCTTAGCACTAAATACTGGTGGCCCACTTTGGCTAGGGATGTGAGGGTTTATGTCTCCTCCTGCTCGGTGTGTGCCCAGTGTAAGGCGCCCCGACATCTGCCCAGGGGTAAGTTACAACCCCTGCCCGTTCCACAACGACCATGGTCCCACCTCTCGGTGGATTTTGTGACAGACCTTCCCCTCTCTCAGGGGAATACCACCATCCTGGTCGTTGTGGACCGGTTCTCTAAGGCCTGTCGTCTTCTCCCTATGTCGGGTCTTCCTACTGCCCTACAGACCGCTGAGGCCCTATTTACCCATGTCTTCCGGCATTACGGGGTACCCGAGGATATAGTGTCTGATCGAGGTCCCCAGTTTACCTCTCGTGTTTGGAGAGCGTTCATGGAGCGTTTGGGGGTCTCGGTTAGCCTTACCTCAGGGTACCACCCGGAGAGTAACGGGCAGGTAGAACGTGTCAACCAGGATGTGGGTAGGTTTCTGAGGTCGTATTGCCAGGACCGGCCGGAGGAGTGGGCACGGTACATTCCCTGGGCCGAGATGGCCCAGAACTCTCTCCGCCACTCCTCTACTAACCTAACCCCCTTCCAATGTGTGTTAGGTTACCAGCCGGTTCTGGCACCTTGGCAGCAGAGCCAGATCGAGGCCCCTGCGGTGGATGATTGGATGAGGCGCTCGGAAGAGACGTGGAACGCTGCCCACGTCCACCTGCAGCGGGCCGTCCTTCGTCACAAGGCGAGCGCCGATCTCCACCGCAGTGAGGGGCCGGTGTACGCACCCGGAGATCGAGTCTGGCTCTCTACCAGAAACCGACCCCTCCGCCTGCCCTGCCGGAAGCTGGGTCGGCGGTTTGTGGGGCCCTTTAAAGTCCTGAGAAGATTGAACGAGGTGTGTTATAGATTACATCTACCTGTTGAGTATAAGAATATTAACCCCTCGTTCCATGTGTCTCTTCTCAGGCCGGTGGTAGCTGGTCCACTCCAGGACAATGAGATAGGGGAGACTCCTCCGCCCCCACTGGACATCGAGGGGGCTCCGGCGTACACCGTTCGGTCCATCTTGGACTCTAGACGCCGGATGGGGGGTCTCCAGTATCTCGTGGAGTGGGAGGGGTACGGCCCGGAGGAGCGGTGCTGGGTGCCGCGGAGGGACATCCTAGACCCATCTCTCCTGTCGGAGTTCCACCGGGACCATCCCGCGCGCCCTGCTCCGCGTCCTCCTGGTCGTCCCCGAGGCCGGGGTCGGCGCACGGCTGGAGCCGCGCGTCAAGGGGGGGGTACTGTCACGGTTTCGGCCGAGACTGCTCCTCCTCCTGGTTCGGGCAGGCTTCGGCGGTCGTCGTCCCCGGAGTACTAGCTGCCACCGATCTATGTTTCATGTTCGTTTGGTTTTGTCTGGATGTTGTACACCTGTGTCTTGTTAGTCCTCGTTAGTGTCCTATTTAGTTCTCGTTGTGTGTGCTTGTCGTTGTGTGTGATTGCGCTTCTGTTTCGTGTTTGGAGCTAGATTTTTCCCTCCAGTGTTTCGGAGAGGGTTGTTTGCACATGTTTGTGCGTCATTCGTTTTGTCGCCTGTGTGCGTCGTGCATTTTGCCTTCGGGCTTATTGTGCTTCTGTTGTATATATATAATATATATTGCACTAAAGCCTTTGGACTGAGCCTCTGCGTCCTGCGCATGATTCCTACACCACACCCACCTTCAGCACGCTTTGACAAAAAGTACATGATGAAGTTTTCTTTCACGTGACCTGCAGGGAGGGTGTGGATACATTACCTTGTTGTTTCTTCGTAATCTGTTGATCACATTGTTATACATTTCCAAAGCGGTCCCAACATGTCATTGGAGCGTTCATGTAACAATATGAGATGGTAATGCTAGGACCTTTAGGGCAGGGTGAGGTAGGGAAGTACTGCTGGGTTTTGATTTCCCGGATAAATGGCGACATGCAGGGACTGGAGCGGGTGTGAATGCTTTTTAACTTGCTGCATCTGTCTCATCTGTTTTCCACCATTAATTCCTCGGTGGAATCCTGGTGTATACTGTAGAACCTCGGGAATGTTTGCAATGCGGGCTGCGTTCCGCAGTGTTTCACGGTGACATGGATAGTCGCTTGTTTACAGTGGAGCACTGACAAGAGTATTCACCAACCTTCTACAAGGAATGTTAGGAATACCTGGCATGTCATTTGGGAGAGGTCAGAGACGCGGCTTTAGTGGAAACTATGACAGGAGTCTGGAGAATACAAACTATAACAGCATAACATCATACTGGCGGTAGCTACTAGCTAGAGTAACACCCTGTAAAACACCCTGTAACAGAGACCTAGATATCTAAACATCCTACTTTTATACTGAAGGTACAACGCAGCCATTTTTATCTCAATATCAAATCAGTTCTGGGTAACAAATAAGTACCTTACTGTGATTGTTTTCAATTAAAATGGTCAAAAAGAAACAAAAATAGCTTCTTAACAAAGAGCAACTTCTCAAGCGAGAATTTTGGTAGGACTGTCTGGGTGTGGTCTGAGTGGGGAGGGGAAAACTGAAAAACTAGCTGTTATTATTGGTTTGGAACTCTCTTTCTTGTTGGTCTATTAACTAATTTACCGCCTGGTGATGTCACCAAGCGGGCCAAAACTCCAACCCACCAAAAAACAGTCTTTTCAAACAGCGCTTACACTAAAAGAGCATTATCATCATTTTCACAATGTCACATTATTATTCCAACCTGATAGTGTGGAAAATATATATAAAACACAGGAAAATCACGTTTTTTGTCTGCACTGGGCCTTTACCATAACCCTGGAGGTAACTACTATTGACAGTACAGTAGCACAATACTGGACAAGAAATAACATTGGTTATAATTATCATTTTTATTTATTTATTGAACCAGGTTAGTCCACTCAGTAACTTGCCCGTTTTCCAGGGAGTCCTGGGTTCAGTGCATTAGATAAATCATGTTATTATTGCGACATTGTGACCCATATTTACAAATATCAGTTATGACACATTTCCTGTATTGTATGTGAGACTTAAACCCAACACACCCACACATAGATGTGTCATATCTAGACCCGGGCTGCAGCGATCCAGAATTCTCCAGTAAAATGCTAATCCAACCGTCAGACTAGGAGGAAGGAAAATATGTCTTTCAGGAAAATTTTTGCATACGGGATATAACAATGTGTATTCAAATCTAAGTTTACCTGTCTTTTTATGTACGAATGTGCTTGACATTATGCAGGTGTGTGTACAAGTGTGTGTGTGTGTGTGTGTGTGTGTGTGTGTGTGTGTGTGTGTGTGTGTGTGTGTGTTTCTGTTCCACCAAACAAGGTTTTCTGGTTTATCTTCAAGAAGACTCTGTTCCAGAGATTTGGTCGTTCGGTTTCTAAAGCCTGATGACAGTTGTCCACAGGGATAATATTCTCTCCCCGAACACTTGGGATGCAGGGGCAGAAACCAGATTAAGGCAAGCTGCAGAGGTTGGATCGAAGTTGGCTGCCAGAGGATTCAGTATGCATGCGATGCGCTCACGCAGTCACTCTGGAAGGACCTGTGCCAACTGTTTTGCAGCAGTGGTTGACTGCAAGTGTGCCTCAAGCTTGAGAAGGCGTGGCACCACATCAGACAGTGACTGGCTGCCAGTCGGTGCGGATTGCAAACGGCTCCAGCAACTCCACAAGTCAGATTTCTTCCTTGTTAGCTACTGATAGCTAGTGATAGTGATGCACAAGCTAGGCCTATTTGAAACATCGCCATCTACTGGCAGCGTTTACCTGCCAGATTCAGAAGCTCGATAACCCCATAAAAAAAAGCTTGAAACCCCATTTAATTTGTGCCCAAAGTTTAGATGAAAAAAAACTAAAACTGAACATAATTTATGATGGTTTTATTTTATTTTGTTTTGGTGTCAAAGATAATAGTTTCAGTATAGTTTTAGTTTATTCAATAGTTTTTCCAATTGTCTTTTTTATTTTAGTTTCAGTTTTTGTTTACTATGGTAACCTTGACACACACAGTTAAAGGTGTAGTGTGTCTTGGTGTTCGTTGATGTCGAGCAGTAGGAGACATTCTCCAGACTGGAGTCACACTTCTGGGTCATCACCTTCTCCATACGAGGACGGGATAGCACCATGGGATAGCATCATGGGATAGCATCACGGGAGAGCACCATGGGATAGCATCATGGGATAGCACCATGGGATAGCATCATGGGATAGCATCATGGGATAGCATCATGGGATAGCACCATGGGATAGCATCATGGGATAGCACCATGGGATAGCATCATGGGATAGCATCATGGGAGAGCACCATGGGATAGCATCATGGGATAGCATCATGGGATAGCACCATGGGATAGCATCATGGGATAGCATCATGGGATATCACCATGGGATAGCATCATGGGATAGCATCATGGGAGAGCACCATGGGATAGCATCATGGGATAGCACCATGGGATAGCATCATGGGATAGCATCATGGGATAGCATCATGGGATAGCACCATGGGATAGCATCATGGGATAGCACCATGGGATAGCATCATGGGATAGCACCATGGGATAGCATCATGGGATAGCATCATGGGATAGCATCATGGGATAGCACCATGGGATAGCATCATGGGATAGCACCATGGGATAGCATCATGGGATAGCATCATGGAATAGCATCATGGGATAGCACCATGGGATAGCATCATGGGATAGCACCATGGGATAGCACCATGGGATAGCACCATGGGATAATACCATGGGATAGCATCATGGGAGAGAACATCAATCAATCATCCAGTCAGCCAGTCAGCCAGTAAGTCAGCCAGTCAGTCAGTCAGCCAGTCAGCCAGTCAGTCAGCCAGTCAGCCAGTAAGTCAGCCAGTCAGCCAGTCAGCCAGTAAGTCAGTCAGCCAGTCAGCCAGCCAGCCAGCCAGCCAGCCAGCCAGTCAGTCAATTAGTCAGCCAGGCAGTCAGCCAGCCAGCCAGCCAGTCAGTTAGCCAGTCAGCCAGTCAGTTAGCTAGTCAGCCAGTCAGCTAGTCAGCCAGTAAGTCAGCCAGTCAGCCAGTCAGCCAGTAAGTCAGTCAGCAAGTCACTCAGCCAGTCAGTTAGCCAGTCAGTCAGCCAGCCAGCCAGTCAGTTAGCCAGTCGTTTATCCAGTCAGCTAGTCAGTTAGCTAGTCAGCCAGTCAGCCAGTAAGAGTCAGTCAGCCAGTCAGCCAGTCAGCCAGTCAGCCAGTCAGCCAGTCAGTCAGTCAGCCAGTCAGCCAGTACGTCAGTCAGTCAGCCAGCCAGCCAGCCAGTCAGTTAGCCAGTCAGTTAGCCAGTCAGCCAGTCAGTTAGCTAGTCAGCAAGTCAGCCAGTCAGCCAGTAAATCAGCCAGTCAGCCAGTAAGTCAGCCAGTCAGCCAGTAAGTCAGTCAGCAAGTCAGTCAGCCAGTCAGTTAGCCAGTCAGTCAGCCAGCCAGCCAGCCAGTCAGTTAGCCAGTCAGTTAGCCAGCCAGTCAGTTAGCCAGTCAGCCAGTCAGCCAGCCAGCCAGTCAGTCAGTCAGCCAGCCAGTCAGTTAGCCAGTCAGCCAGCCAGCCAGTCAGTCAGTTAGTCAGTCAGCCAGCCAATCAGTTAGTCAGTCAGCCCGTCAGCCAGCCAGCCAGCCAGCCAGTCAGTCAGTCAGTCAGCCAGCCAGCCAGTCAGTTAGCCAGCCAGCCAGCCAGTCAGCCAGCCAGCCAGCCAGCCAGCCAGTCAGTTAGCCAGTGAGCCAGTCAGCCAGTCAGTTAGTCAGCCAGCCAGCCAGCCAGCCAGCCAGCCAGTCAGTCAATTAGTCAGTCAGCCAGCCAGCCAGCCAGCCGGTCAGTTAGCCAGTCAGTTAGCCAGTCAGCCAGTCAGTTAGCTAGTCAGCCAGTCATCCAGTCAGCCAGTAAGTTAGTCAGTCAGCCAGTCAGCCAGTAAGTCAGCCAGTCAGTCAGCCAGTCAGTTAGCCAGTCAGTTAGCCAGCCAGCCAGTCAGCCAGCCAGCCAGCCAGCCAGTCAGTTAGCCAGTGAGCCAGTCAGCCAGTCAGTTAGTCAGCCAGCCAGCCAGCCAGCCAGTCAGTCAATTAGTCAGTCAGCCAGCCAGCCAGCCAGCCGGTCAGTTAGCCAGTCAGTTAGCCAGTCAGCCATTCAGTTAGCTAGTCAGCCAGTCATCCAGTCAGCCAGTCAGCTAGTCAGTTAGCTAGTCAGCCAGTAAGTCAGCCAGTCAGTCAGCCAGCCAGTCAGTCAGCCAGTCAGCCAGTAAGTCAGTCAGTCAGCCAGTCAGCCAGTCAGCCAGTCAGCCAGTCAGTCAGCCAGTCAGCCAGTAAGTCAGTCAGTCAGTCCGCCAGTCAGTTAGCCAGCCAGTCAGTCCGTCAGCCAGTCAGCCAGTCAGCCAGCCAGTCAGTTAGTCAGCCAGTCCGTCAGCCAGCCAGCCAACCAGCCAGCCAGCCAGCCAGTCAGTTAGCCAGTCAGTTAGCCAGTCAGCCAGTCAGCCAGCCAGTCAGTCAGTCAGTCAGTCCGCCAGTCAGTTAGCCAGCCAGTCAGTCCGTCAGCCAGTCAGCCAGTCAGCCAGCCAGTCAGTTAGTCAGCCAGTCCGTCAGCCAGCCAGCCAACCAGCCAGCCAGCCAGCCAGTCAGTTAGCCAGTCAGTTAGCCAGTCAGCCAGTCAGCCAGCCAGTCAGTCAGTCAGTCAGTTAGCCAGTCAGCCAGCCAGTCAGTTAGTCACTCAGTCAGCCAGCCAGCCAGCCAGTCAGTTAGCCAGTCAGCCAGTCATCCAGCCAGTCAGTTAGTCAGTCAGCCAGTCAGCCAGCCAGCCAGTCAGTTAGTCAGTCAGCCAGCCAGCCAGTCAGCCAGCCAGCCAGCCAGCCAGTCAGTCACCCAGTCAGCCAGCCAGCCAGCCAGCCATTCAGTTAGCCAGTGAGCCAGTCAGTCAGCCAGTCAGTTAGCTAGTCATCCAGTCAGTTAGCCAGTGAGCCAGTCAGCCAGTCAGTTAGTCAGTCAGCCAGCCAGTCAGCCAGCCAGCCAGTCAGTCAGTCAGTCAGCCAGTCAGTTAGCTAGTCATCCAGTCAGTTAGCCAGTGAGCCAGTCAGTCAGTTAGTCAGTCAGCCAGCCAGTCAGCCAGCCAGCCAGCCAGTCAGTCAGCCAGTCAGTTAGCTAGTAATCCAGTCAGTTAGTCAGTTAGTCAGCCAGCCAGTCAGCCAGTAAATCAGCCAGTCAGCCAGTAAGTCAGCCAGTCAGCCAGTAAGTCAGTCAGCAAGTCAGTCAGCCAGTCAGTTAGCCAGTCAGTCAGCCAGCCAGCCAGCCAGTCAGTTAGCCAGTCAGTTAGCCAGCCAGTCAGTTAGCCAGTCAGCCAGTCAGCCAGCCAGCCAGTCAGTCAGTCAGTCAGCCAGCCAGTCAGTTAGCCAGTCAGCCAGCCAGCCAGTCAGTCAGTTAGTCAGTCAGCCAGCCAATCAGTTAGTCAGTCAGCCCGTCAGCCAGCCAGCCAGCCAGTCAGTCAGTCAGTCAGTCAGCCAGCCAGCCAGTCAGTTAGCCAGCCAGCCAGCCAGTCAGCCAGCCAGCCAGCCAGCCAGTCAGTTAGCCAGTGAGCCAGTCAGCCAGTCAGTTAGTCAGCCAGCCAGCCAGCCAGCCAGCCAGCCAGTCAGTCAATTAGTCAGTCAGCCAGCCAGCCAGCCAGCCGGTCAGTTAGCCAGTCAGTTAGCCAGTCAGCCAGTCAGTTAGCTAGTCAGCCAGTCATCCAGTCAGCCAGTAAGTTAGTCAGTCAGCCAGTCAGCCAGTAAGTCAGCCAGTCAGTCAGCCAGTCAGTTAGCCAGTCAGTTAGCCAGCCAGCCAGCCAGCCAGTCAGCCAGCCAGCCAGTCAGTTAGCCAGTGAGCCAGTCAGCCAGTCAGTTAGTCAGCCAGCCAGCCAGCCAGCCAGTCAGTCAATTAGTCAGTCAGCCAGCCAGCCAGCCAGCCGGTCAGTTAGCCAGTCAGTTAGCCAGTCAGCCAGTCAGTTAGCTAGTCAGCCAGTCATCCAGTCAGCCAGTCAGCTAGTCAGTTAGCTAGTCAGCCAGTAAGTCAGCCAGTCAGTCAGCCAGCCAGTCAGCCAGTAAGTTAGTCAGCCAGCCAGTCAGCCAGTAAGTCAGTCAGTCAGCCAGTCAGCCAGTCAGCCAGTCCGTCAGCCAGTCAGCCAGTAAGTCAGTCAGTCAGTCCGCCAGTCAGTTAGCCAGCCAGTCAGTCCGTCAGCCAGTCAGCCAGTCAGCCAGCCAGTCAGTTAGTCAGCCAGTCAGTCAGCCAGTCAGTTAGCCAGTCAGTTAGCCAGCCAGCCAGCCAGTCAGCCAGCCAGCCAGCCAGCCAGTCAGTTAGCCAGTGAGCCAGTCAGCCAGTCAGTTAGTCAGCCAGCCAGCCAGCCAGCCAGCCAGTCAGTCAATTAGTCAGTCAGCCAGCCAGCCAGCCAGCCAGTCAGTTAGTCAGTCAGCCAGCCAGTCAGCCAGCCAGCCAGTCAGTCAGTCAGCCAGTCAGTTAGCTAGTCATCCAGTCAGTTAGCCAGTGAGCCAGTCAGTCAGTTAGTCAGTCAGCCAGCCAGTCAGCCAGCCAGCCAGCCAGCCAGTCAGTCAGCCAGTCAGTTAGCTAGTAATCCAGTCAGTTAGTCAGTTAGTCAGCCAGCCAGCCAGCCAGTGAGCCAGTCAGTTAGCTAGTAATCCAGTCAGTTAGTCAGTGAGTCAGTTAGCCAGCCTGCCACCCAGTCAGCCAGCCAGCCAGTGAGCCAGTCAGTCCATCAGTCTGTAATTAGATCGTGGAAATATAGAAACCTATATAAATACATAGAGCAAGTGGGGGCTGGTTGGGTTTGGGTGTGTGGAGGAGGGCACACCTATAGTATGTATATCAGGACAGACCAGCAGAAGAACAGTTTAGTTAACCCTAAACTCCCCCAACAAATGTCCTAGGAAGAGAACATGGTCTGGGATAGGGTTAGACTAGGACGGGGTAACTCTCTGTTTGGAGTCAGTTTCCAGACTGCATGGCTATTATATATTATATGTTGTCTCTGGCAATGCTTTCTCTCCTAGCTTTTTGGTGTCGGCACTCAGATTGATATGATGTCAAACGGATTGAGTTGACATCATGTTATTCCATCCATGTGAGGAGAGTAGTTGATGTTGTGAACGTGCTTGGCAGTCAGGCTGGCACTGCTCAGCATGCCAAGCTCCATGCCAAACAGATGGGGCAGGACGTGGCTCTGCTTTGTCACCACCACATTTCAGAGACAGGCTTAATGCTGTGGGGTCATGTGATCAGTGGCATATTTACATCTCGAAGGCACCAAGAATATAATAAAATAGAATAGGGCTTCATTCGACGGACGGACGGACGGACAGACAGACAGACAGTATAGTAACCAGGTAACTAAATATTGTACCATAGTAGCCGAAACAAGCGGAACCAATCAACAGGTAAATGTTACCCTGTTCTCCCTCTCCCTGTGTCTGTTGTCATGGCAGCCACACTATTTTCCACACAGTTGATGATGCAATAGAAACAGAGATGTTTTAACGATAGGTATGTTGTTATGAGGTTAGAAATAACATCAGGTAGAAGGAATCTTTGGAAGTCACATTGGGTTCAGTGGAATGAGCATGTTTAATGTAACAGGGTGGCTACACAAATAGCCTCCTTATAAATGTCCTTTATTTAACCCGTTTAACCCATAGTTCCACGGATATAGGAATGTCTTACAGGAAGCCCTGGCCCAGAGGAAGCATAGCAGCATACAACAACTTTGCCATGACGTGGATGTATAATCTCCTATGGTGTCTATGAGTCTACACACCCATGTACTTCAGTGCATTCATATAGGATATAGGATTAAAATAGGATTAGGGCATTGGGCTATTTTACTTTTCACACCTTGAAATATACCTGAGTTTAGACTCTGTGCTCTCTATATACAGTGCATTCAGAAAGTATTCAGACCCCTTGACTTTTTCCACATTTTGTTACGTTACAGCCAAATTCTAAAATGGATTAAGTTGCTTTTAATACCTCATTAATCTACACACAATACCCCATAATGACAAAGCAAAAACAGTTTTTTTGTGCAAATGTATAAAATAAAATAAAACTGAAATATCACATTTACATAAGTATTCAGACCCTTTATTCAGTACTTTGTTAAAGCACCTTTGGCAGCGATTACAGCATTGAGTCTTCTTGGGTATGACGCTACAAGCTTGGCACACCTGTATTTGGGGAGTTTAAATATTATTTATTTTTTACATTTTTTCACCTTTATTTTATTGACAATTACATTAAGTTTATGCAAAGAGTCAATATTTGCAGTGTTGACCCTTATTTTTCAAGACCTCTGCAATCCGCCCTGGCATGCTGTCAATTAAATTATTTCACCTTTATTTAACCAGGTAAGCCAGTTGAGAACAAGTTCTCATTTACAACTGCAACCTGGCCAAGATAAAGCAAAGCAGTGCGATAAAAAGTTACATATGGGGTAAACAAAACATAAAGTCAAAAATACAACAGAAAATATATATACAGTGTGTGCAAATGTAGCAAGTTATGGAGGTAAGGCAATAAATAGGCCATAGTGCAAAATAATTACAATTAGTATTAACACTAGAATGATAGATGTGCAAGAGATGATGTGCAAATAGAGATACTGGGGTGCAAATTAGCAAAATAAATAACAATATGGGGATGAGGTAGTTGGGTGGGCTAATTTCAGGTGGGCTGTGTACAGGTGCAGTGATCGGTAAGGTGCTCTGACAACTGATGCTTAAAGTTAGTGAGGGAGATAAGAGTCTCCAGCTTCAGAAATTTTTGCAATTCGTTCCAGTCATTGGCAGCAGAGAACTGGAAGGAATGGCGGCCAAAGGAGGTGTTTGCTTTGGGGATGACCAGTGAGATATACCTACTGGAGCGCATACTACGGGTGGGTGTTGCTATTGTGACCAATGAACTAAGATAAGGTGGGGATTTGCCTAGCAGTGATTTATAGATGGCCTGGAGCCAGTGGGTTTGGCGACGAATATGTAGTGAGGACCAGCCAACAAGAGCGTACAGGTCACAGTGGTGGGTAGTATATGGGGCTTTGGTGACAAAACGGATGGCACTGTGATAGACTACATCCAATTTGCTGAGTAGAGTGTTGGAGGCTATTTTGTAAATGACATCGCTGAAGTCAAGGATCGGTAGGATAGTCAGTTTTACGAGGGCATGTTTGGCAGCATGAGTGAAGGAGGCTTTGTTGCGAAATAGGAAGCCGATTCTAGATTTAACTTTGGATTGGAGATGCTTAATGTGATTCTGGAAGGAGAGTTTACAGTCTAACCAGACACCTAGGTATTTGTAGTTGTCCACATACTCTAGGTCAGACCCGTCGAGAGTAGTGATTCTAGTCGGGTGGGCGGGTGCCAGCAGCGTTCGATTGAAGAGCATGCATTTAGTTTTACTAGTGTTTAAGAGCAGTTGTAGGCCATGGAAGGAGTGTTGTATGGCTTTGAAGCTCGTTTGGAGGTTTCTTAATACAGTGTCCAATGAAGGGCCAGATGTATACAAAACGGTGTCATCTGCGTAGAAGTGGATCTGAGAGTCACCAGCAGCAAGAGCGACATCATTGATATACACGGAGAAAAGAGTCGGCCCAAGAATTGAACCCTGTGGTACCCCCATAGAGACTGTCATAGGTCCAGACAACAGGCCCTCCGATTTGACACATTGAACTCTATCTGAGAAGTAGTTGGTGAACAAGGCGAGGCAGTCATTTGAGAAACCAAGGCTATTTAGTCTGCCAATAAGAATGCGGTGGTTGACAGAGTCGAAAGCCTTGGACAGGTCGATGAAGACGGCTGCACAGTACTGTCTATTATCGATCGCGGTTATAATATCGTTTAGGACCTTGAGCGTGGCTGAGGTGCACCCATGACCAGCTCGGAAACCGGATTGCATAGCGGAGAAGGTACGTTGGGATTCGAAATGGTCGGTGATCTGTTTGTTAACTTGGCTTTCAAAAACTTTTGAAAGGCAGGGCAGGATGGATATACGTCTGTAACAGTTTGGATCTAGCATGTCACCCCCTTTGAAGAGGGGGATGACCGCGGCAGCTTTCCAATCTCTGGGGATCTCAGACGTTACGAAAAAGAGGTTGAACAGGCTAGTAATAGAGGTTGCAACAATTTCGGCGGCTAATTTTAGAAAGAAAGGGTCCAGATTGTCTAGCCCAGATGATTTGTAGGGGTCCAGATTTTGCAGCTCTTTTAGAACATCAGCTGTCTGAATTTATGTGAAGGAGAAGCGGGGAGGGGGGCATGGGCAAGTTGCAGCGGAGGGTGCAGAGCTGGTGGCCGGGGTAGTGGTAGCCAGGTGGAAAGCATGGCCAGCCGTAGCAAAATGCTTGTTGAAATTCTCGATTATTGTAGATTTATCGGTGGTGATAGTGTTTCCTAGCCTCAGTGCAGTGGGCAGCTGGGAGGAAGTGCTCTTATTCTCCATGGACTTTACAGTGTCCCAAAACATTTTGGAGTTAGTGCTACAGGATGCACATTTCTGTTTGAAAAAGCTAGCCTTTGCTTTCCTAACTGCTTGTGTATATTGGTTCCTAACTTCCCTGAAAAGTTGCATATCGCGGGGGCTATTCGATGCTAATGCAGTACGCCACAGGATGTTTTTGTGCAGGTCAAGGGCAGTCAAGTCTGAGGAGAACCAGGGGCTATATCTGTTCTTAGTTCTGTATTTTTTGAATGGGGCATGTTTATTTAAGATTGAGTTTCTCCCATTCTTCTCTGCAGATCCTCTCAAGCTCTGTCAGGTTGGATGGGGAGCGTTGTTGCACAGCTATTTTCAGGTCTCTCCAGAGATGTTCGATCGGGTTCAAGTCCGGGCTCAAGTCCGGGCTCAAATCATGTCCAATCAATTGAATTTTCCACAGGTGGACCCCAATCAAGTTGTAGAAACATCTCAAGGATGATCAATGGAAACAGAATGCACCTGAGCTCAATTTCGAGTCTCTTAGCAAAGGTTCTGAATACTTATGTAAATAAGGTATTTATTTATTTATTTTTATAAATTTGCAAAACAATATAAAAAACTGTTTTTGCTTTGTCATTATGGGGTATTGTGTGTAGATTGATGAGGGTAAAAATTAATTGAATCCATTTTAGAATAAGGCTGTAAGGTAACAAAATGTGGAAAAAGTTAAGGGGTCTGAATACTTTCCGTGGACATGTAATCCTATAGGCTGAGGCTATTCGTTTTCTGTTGCGCATAATGGCTAAATCTCGCGCCTCCCCAAAATACATTCCACTTTTACGCAGCTGATTAGCTACTTGTCCATTCATCTGAGAATAAATTCCACATTTAAATTAACAACTAAAGCCAACAACTCACCGAGAAATGAGAGCAGGATGGGCGATTGGGTTCCTCACCCCTCTTTAGTGGACAGAAATAGAGAGGTAGACAGAGACAGAGACAGAGACAGAGAGTGGGGACGGTCGACCGCTTTTAAGTGCGTCATGTAGGAAACCCTATGCAGGTTACAGGTATTTCCGACCTGTCAAATAGACCTGTCAAATAGATGCATTACCAATAAGTTTATCTGGTTTTACAGCTCAAGACCAGACGAGCAAAAACATTTTAGGCCTCTGCTTCCTGACGGCGAGAAACTGTAAAGAAGCAGGTTTGGTTTAATACGGGGTGTGGCCAGCCATAATGGGTAGGCAAGGTTCTTTTATTCATAGACCTCTATAAAAGGTTTTATTAACCATAAGCCTCTAGGCCTCCGCATCATTCAGGGTGAAGGGGGAACGAAACTAGATCAAACGCTATTAACGCCAAACCCGCCATTCAACGGTTCATGATTAATATAAAGAACTGTCAATCCCGGTTTATTGTGGTATGTTGATGACCAGGGTTGTTATGGGAAACAGGAGTTAGAACTGAATAAATAAAATACAATAGCCTAGATTTTTTATTGTCCTTTTGGTGAAAACGACGTCATAGGCTTAAACTCTTTTGATTGAAATCTCTACACCGTTTAACATTCAACTTGCCCCCAAATCTTTGATGACTTTGGAGGAATCCCAAATGGCACCCTTTTTCCAATATAGTGCGCTACTTTTGACCTGGGCTCTAGACTAGGCCCTGGCCAAACATAGCCTCGTTTACACCTTGTCTAACACATGATGTGATCAATATGACCCAATCACTAAGTTTATCGGATCTAGGTTTTGTAGTGTCTAAACACTGTATTAAAATGTATCTCTTATCTGTCTGCATTGTGATCAGATTAGCTGGTGCATCCCTGTAGGGTGAATTCGGAATAAGTGGGACACTTTTTGCATTTCTGTCTTCTGTAACCTCTTTCGACATCTAACCAACATATTATCCCAACACATGATACATTTCTGAAATCCTCAAGATGTTTCCTAATCACACACACACACACACACACAAAAAAACAATGTGACACACCCGTTTGTGTACACTGAGTCAAAACCATATTTTCAGTTCGCATCTGGTAGACTGGGACAGTAGGTTAGATAAACTGAGACATCCTCATGATAGTCCTAATGGTACCCCAATGACAATTCAATACAATGTTGTGTGATTAGAAAACATCTGAGGATTTCAGAAATGTGTCATGTGTTGGGATAATATGTTGCATAGATGTCTGAAGAGGTTACAAAATATGGAAATGAAAAAAAGTGTCCCACTTTTTCTGAATTCACTCAAATAGCAGTACTAATAAAAGTACTGCAAGACTAAATGAACAGGAGATAGTACTAGAATAACCAGATCCCTGCCTAACCTAAGTACAAGGGGGTCCCCAATGTAAACTGGATTTATTTCCTTCATTGGAAAAAGCTGTAACTGTCCCACTTTAGCTAGCTATGGTGTTACAACAACAAAAAATTAGACTTAAAAAATTATTTATGACAGTTTTATAACCTTAACATCAAAACAGAAAAAAAGCTGCCCCCTCTATCACGTCACACCAATGGAGTCATGTGATTTTGAGAGCAAACTAACGATAGTTTCGATTTTCTATGTCAGACCAAGTAATAAACTCGTCAGCATTAAGCTGTCCCAGTTGATATGATGTCCCACTCTTTCCGAATTCACCTTATGCAAATTATTTGACAGATATTCTTTCAAAATAATATGGATTTATTCATTTTAAGACAATTACTGATGCCAAGTCTTTGATGCTACCTGTCAATGATTTTAGAGGCCGATATGATTTAAATGGTTTGACCATCCAGATCTGTTTACACTTGAATGATATCCAGACACAATGCGTGCCTGACTACCTCCGGAGGTGGTCAGGAAGATCTGATCACGATCTGATCACAATGTGTCTTTTGATCGTCTACATCTGCCTACAAATGTGGGCACAATCAGGATGAGGACACATTCAGGACAAAGGGTGCATGTTAGCAACAGGGCTTGTGTAGGGAATAGGGTCCATGTTAGCAACAGGGCTTGTATAGGGAATAGGGTCCATGTTAGCAACAGGGCTTGTATAGGGAATAGGGTCCATGTTAGCAACAGGGCTTGTATAGGGAATAGGGTGCATGTTAGCAACAGGGCTTGTGTATGGAATAGGGTGCATGTTAGCAACAGGGCTTGTGTAGGGAATAGGGTCCATGTTAGCAACAGGGCTTGTATAGGGAATAGGGTCCATGTTAGCAACAGGGCTTATATAGGGAATAGGGTGCATGTTAGCAACAGGGCTTGTATAGGGAATGGGGTCCATGTTAGCAACAGGGCTTGTATAGGGAATAGGGTGCATGTTAGCAACAGGGCTTATATAGGGAATAGGGTGCATGTTAGCAACATGGCTTATATAGGGAATAGGGTGCATGTTAGCAACAGGGCTTGTATAGGGAATAGGGTGCATGTTAGCAACAGGGCTTGTATAGGGAATAGGGTGCATGTTAGCAACAGGGCTTATATAGGGAATAGGGTGCATGTTAGCAACAGGGCTTATATAGGGAATAGGGTGCATGTTAGCAACAGGGCTTATATAGGGAATAGGGTGCATGTTAGCAACAGGGCTTATATAGGGAATAGGGTGCATGTTAGCAACAGGGCTTGTATAGGGAATAGGGTGCATGTTAGCAACAGGGCTTGTATAGGGAATAGGGTGCATGTTAGCAACAGGGCTTGTATAGGGAATAGGGTGCATGTTAGCAACAGGGCTTGTATAGGAAATAGGGTGCATGTTAGCAACAGGGCTTATATAGGGAATAGGGTGCATGTTAGCAACAGGGCTTATATAGGGAATAGGGTGCATGTTAGCAACACGGCTTATATAGGGAATAGGGTGCATGTTAGCAACAGGGCTTGTATAGGGAATAGGATGCATGTTAGCAACAGGGCTTGTATAGGAAATAGGGTGCATGTTAGCAACAGGGCTTATATAGGGAATAGGGTGCATGTTAGCAACAGGGCTTATATAGGGAATAGGGTGCATGTTAGCAACAGGGCTTATATAGGGAATAGGGTGCATGTTAGCAACAGGGCTTATATAGGGAATAGGGTGCATGTTAGCAACAGGGCTTATATAGGGAATAGGGTGCATGTTAGCAACAGGGCTTATATAGGGAATAGGGTGCATGTTAGCAACAGGGCTTGTATAGGGAATAGGATGCATGTTAGCAACAGGGCTTGTATAGGAAATAGGGTGCATGTTAGCAACAGGGCTTATATAGGGAATAGGGTGCATGTTAGCAACAGGGCTTATATAGGGAATAGGGTGCATGTTAGCAACAGGGCTTATATAGGGAATAGGGTGCATGTTAGCAACAGGGCTTATATAGGGAATAGGGTGCATGTTAGCAACAGGGCTTATATAGGGAATAGGGTGCATGTTAGCAACAGGGCTTGTATAGGGAATAGGGTGCCATTTGTGACGCATCCTTTTTTCCCTTTCATTCTGACCTGATCATGTCCCTGCTGTTTTAGGAAACTTCTCAATAGGATGGAATTTCAGAACAAGAAAATTCTGACCCCTAGAGGTGAAATGAGGTAACACGTTATCACAGGGCATGTACAGTCCTGGTCAAAGGTTTTGAGAACGACACAAATACTAATTTTCACAAAGTCTGCTGCCTCAGTTTTTATGATGGCAATTTGCATATACTCCAGAATGTTATGAGGAGTGATCAGATGAATTGCAATTCATTGCAAATTCCCTATTTGCCATGAAAATGAACTTAATCCCCAAAAACATTTCCACTGCATTTCAGCCCTGCCACAAAAGGACCAGCTGCCATCATGTCAGTGATTCTCTCGTTAACACAGGTGAGCGTGTTGACGAGGACAAGGCTGGAGATCACTCTGTCATGCTGATTGAGTTAGAATAACAGACTGGAAGCTTTAAAAGGAGGGTGGTGCTTGAAATCATTGTTCTTCCTCTGTTAACCATGGTTACCTGCAAGGAAACACGTGCCGTCATCATTGCTTTGCACAAAAAGGGCTTCACAGGCAAGGATATTGCTGCTAGTAAGATTGCACCTAAATCAACCATTTATCGGATCATCAAGAACTTCAAGGAGAGAGGTTCAATTGTTGTGAAGAAGGCATCAGGGCGCCCAAGAAGGTCCAGCAAGCGCCAGGACCGTCTCCTAAAGTTGATTCAGCTGCGGGATCGGGAAACCACCAGTGCAGAGCTTGCTCAGGAATGGCAGCAGGCAGGTGTGTGTGCATCTGGAGGATGGCCTGGTGTCAAGAAGGGCAGCAAAGAAGCCACTTCTCTCCAGGAAAAACATCAGGGACAGACCACATGTGTGGGGTTGCTTCTCAGCCAAGGGAGTGGGCTCACTCACAATTTTGCCTAAGAACACAGCCATGAATAAATAATGGTACAAACACATCCTCCAAGAGCAACTTCTCCCAACCATCCAAGAACAGTTTGGTGACGACCAATGCCTTTTCCAGCATGATGGCACACCTTGCCATAAGGCAACAGTGATGACTAAGTGGCTCGGGGAACAAAACATCGACATTTTGGGTCCATGGCCAGGAAACTCCCCAGACCTCAATCCCATTGAGAACGTGGTCGATCCTCAAGAGGCGGGTGGACAAACAAAACCCCACAAATTCTGACAAACTCCAAGTATTGATTATGCAAGAATGGGCTGCCATCAGTCAGGATGTGGCCCAGAAATGTCCATCCCCAACTACAACATTTTCCATCTAGATAGAACTGCCAAAGGGGGTGGAGTTGCAATCTACTGTAGAGATAGCCTGCAGAGCTCTATCATACTATCCAGGTCTGTGCCCAAACAGTTTGAGCTCCTACTTCTAAAAATCCACCTTTCCAGAAATAAGTCTCTCACTGTTGCCGCTTGCTACAGACCCCCCTCAGCCCCCAGCTGTGCCCTGGACACCATATGTGAATTGATTGCCCCCCATCTATCCTCAGAATTCGTACTGCTTGGTGACCTAAACTGGGATATGCTTAACATCCCGGCCATCCTACCATCCAAACTAGATGCCCTCAATCTCACACAAATTATCAAGGAACCTACCAGGTACAACCCTAAATCCGTAAACGTGGGCACCCTCATAGATATCATCCTGACTAACTTACCCTCTAAATACACCTCCGCTGTCTTCAACCAGGATCTCAGCGATCACTGCCTTATTGCCTGCATCCGTAACGGGTCCGCGGTCAAACGACCACCCCTCATCACTGTCAAACGCTCCCTAAAACACTTTAGCGAGCAGGCCTTCCTAATTGACCTGGCCCAGGTATCCTGGATGGATATCGATCTCATTCTGTCAGTAGAGGATGCCTGGTTGTTCTTTAAAAGTGCTTTCCTCTCAATCTTAAATAAGCATGCCCCATTCAAAAAATGGAGAACTAAGAACAGATATAGCCCCTGGTTCTCCTCAGACTTGACTGCCCTTGACCAGCACAAAAACATCCTGTGGCGTACTGCATTAGCATCGAATAGCCCCCGCGATATGCAACTTTTCAGGTTAGTTAGGAACCAATATACACAAGCAGTTAGGAAAGCAAAGGCTAGCTTTTTCAAACAGAAATTTGCATCCTGTAGCACTAACTCCAAAAAGTTTTGGGACACTGTAAAGTCCATGGAGAATAA
Source organism: Coregonus lavaretus (assembly GCF_964263955.1). NCBI lineage: Eukaryota > Metazoa > Chordata > Actinopteri > Salmoniformes > Salmonidae > Coregonus > Coregonus lavaretus. The sequence continues at coordinate 45,761,600 of NC_140004.1, forward strand.
GAGCACCTCCTCCCAGCTGCCCACTGCACTGAGGCTAGGAAACACTATCACCACCGACAAATCTACAATAATCGAGAATTTCAACAAGCATTTTGCTACGGCTGGCAATGCTTTCCACCTGGCTACCACTACCCCGGCCACGAGCTCTGCACCCTCCGCTGCAACTTACCCATGCCCCCTCCGCTTCTCCTTCACACAAATTCAGACAGCTGACAGCAAAATATGGACCCCTACAAATCATCTGTGCTAGACAATCTGGACCCTTTCTTTCTAAAATTAGCCACCGAAAGTGTCGCAACCCCTATTACTAGCCTGTTCAACCTCTCTTTCCTAACGTCTGAGATCCCCAGAGATTGGAAAGCTGCCGCGGACATCCCCCTCTTCAAATGGGATGACACTCTAGATCCAAACTGTTACAGACCTATATCCATCCTGCCCTGCCTTTCGAACGTTTTTGAAAGCCAAGTTAACAAACAGATCACCGACCATTTCGAATCCCACCGTACCTTCTCCGCTATGCAATCCGGTTTCCGAGCTGGTCATGGGTGCCCCTCAGCCACGCTCAAGGTCCTTAACGATATTATAGCAGCGATCGATAATAGACAGTACTGTGCAGCCGTCTTCATCGACCTGTCCAAGGCTTTCGACTCTGTCAACCACCGCATTCTTATTGGCAGACTAAATAGCCTTGGTTTCTCAAATGACTGCCTCGCCTGGTTCACCAACTACTTCTCAGATAGAGTTCAATGTGTCAAATCGGAGGGCCTGTTGTCTGGACCTATGGCAGTCTCTATGGGGGTGCCACAGGGTTCAGTTCTCGGGCCGACTCTTTTCTCTGTGTATATCAATGATGTCGCTCTTGCTGCTGGTGACTCCCAGATCCACCTCTACGCAGACGACACCATTTTGTATACATCTGGCCCTTCATTGGATACATTAACAAACCTCCAAACGAGCTTCAATGCCATACAACACTCCTTCCGTAGCCTCCAACTGCTCTTAAACACTAGTAAAACTAAATGCATGCTCTTCAATCGAACGCTGCTGGCACCCGCCCACCCGACTAGAAACACTACTCTCGACGGGTCTGACCTATAGTATGTGGACAACTACAAATACCTAGGTGTCTGGTTAGACTGTAAACTCTCCTTCCAGACTCTCATTAAGCATCTCCAATCCAAAGTTACATCTAGAATCGGCTTCCTATTTCGCAACAAAGCCTCCTTCACTCATGCTGCCAAACATGCCCTCGTAAAACTGACTATCCTACCGATCCTTGACTTCAGCGATGTCATTTACAAAATAGCCTCCAACACTCTGCTCAGCAAATTGGATGTAGTCTATCACAGCACCATCCGTTTTGTCACCAAAGCCCCATATACTACCCACCACTGTGACCTGTACGCTCTTGTTGGCTGGTCCTCACTACATATTCGTCGCCAAACCCACTGGCTCCAGGTCATCTATAAATCACTGCTAGGCAAATCCCCGCCTTATCTTAGCTCATTGGGCACCATAGCAACACCCACCCGTAGTATGCGCTCCAGCAGGTATATCTCACTGGTCATCCCCAAAGCCAACACCTCCTTTGGCCGCCATTCCTTCCAGTTCTCTGCTGCCAATGACTGGAACCAACTGCAAAAATCTCTGAAGCTGGAGAGTCTTATCTCCCTCACTAACTTTAAGCATCAGTTGTCAGAGCAGCTTACCGATCACTGCACCTGTATACAGCCCATCTGTAATTAGCCCACCCAACTACCTCATCCCCATATTGTTATTTATTTTGCTCATTTGCACCCCAGTATCTCTATTTGCACATCATCTCTTGCACATCTAACATTCCAGTGTTAATACTAAATTGTAATTATTTTGCACTATGGCCTATTTATTGCCTTACCTCCATAACTTACTACATTTGCACACACTGTATATATATTTTCTGTTGTATTTTTGACTTTATGTTTTGTTTATTCCATATGTAACTCTGTGTTGTTATTTTTATCGCACTGCTTTGCTTTATCTTGGCCAGGTTGCAGTTGTAAATGAGAACTTGTTCTCAACTGGCTTACCTGGTTAAATAAAGGTGAAATAATTTAATTGACAGCATGCCAGGGCGGATTGCAGAGGTCTTGAAAAAGAAGGGTCAACACTGCAAATATTGACTCTTTGCATAAACTTAATGTAATTGTCAATAAAAGCCTTTGACACGTATGGAATGCTTGTAATTATACTTCAGTATCCCATAGTAACAACTGACAAAAATATCTCATAACACTGAAGCAGCAAACTTTGTGAAGACCAATACTTGTGTCATTCTCAAAACTTTTCACCACGACTGTAGACCTACCCATGATGTAATGATGATGAGGACGTTGACTTCTTTATATCATATTTAAAAAATCTTCAAACATTAGTGATTCGATTTAAAAACATTTATTACAAAAATATTAAATACATGCTCACATAAAAAAAATAACTGAGACATTTCAATAAATAGCCTTAATTTGTTATGGGAAGACATGTTCAAAATATCATCATGGAATGGTTGGGACGAGATTATGATGTTGGTGATGATGATGATGTTGGTGATGATGATGATGGTGGTGATGTAGATGGTGGTGATGGAGATGGGGGTGATGGAGATGGTGGTGATGATGGTGGTGATGGAGATGGTGGTGATGATGGTGGTGATGGAGATGGTGGTGATGGAGATGGTGGTGATGGAGATGGTGGTGATGATGATGATGATGATGACGATGATGGAGAAACAGATGGATCAAACTAAACTGAGTTCTCCGAGCCACCGCAGGTCTTATAGGGAAGATACTTTTTTTCACACCTAGAAAGAGAGAGAGGTACAGCAGAGGAGGAAGAGACCAAAAAAAGAGACAGAAAATTATCAAAAGTTAGACAAACTATAGAAACCATCTTATTCCATCTTGCACATATTTTATGTAAGAGGCTAAATCCAGGGATACAAACCCATTGCTCTAACCGCTAGGCTACCTGCCACCCAACTTGCTCTGCTTCTATCTCCTCTGATAGAGTAAGGAATTATGTCATCTCTACTCATTACATTTCAATGCTCAACACGACCCTGTTGAAACTGTCACAACGCTCAACACGACCCTGTTTTTCTTTCTCCTTCGTTTCCTCTTTCTCTCTCTTCCCATGTTTCTCTCTCTCTTCCCATGTTTCTCTCTCTCTTCCCATGTTTCTCTCTCTCTTCCCATGTTTCTCTCTCTCTTCCCATGTTTCTCTCTCTCTTCCCATGTTTCTCTCTCTCTTCCCATGTTTCTCTAGCCCCTGACAGGCGGTGCATCGGTGTGTGTGTGTGTGTGCGTGTGCATGTGTGTGAGTGTGTGAGTGTGTGTGTGTGAGTGTGTGTGAGCGTGTGTACCTTCTCTTGATGCAGCAGTAGAGAATGGCAGCAAGGCAGCAGACAAGCAAGGCCACGCCCACACAGATGCCAATCACCTCCTCTATTGTGGCTGACTTGCACAGCGTTGCCTGGTGGACCAACAGACCACAGCGAGGTCCGCTATAGGACGAGTCACACCTACACACAGAGAGACAGAGTTCAGGTCGTTTTTAGTTAATTGTGTGTGTGTGTGTGTGTGTGTGTGTGTGTGTGTGTGTGTGTGTGTGTGTGTGTCTGTGTGATATCTTACGTGCAGGCAGGGGTATCGCTGTCAAGGGGGTACATGCACTGTCCGTTCAGGCAGTAGTCAGCATCTTCGTCTTTGCAGGGTCTTGACATCCTCAGAACGCGAGGCTCCTCCATGTCACTACCTGCAATCAGTCAATCAGACAATATCTTTATCGTCCCTACTACAAAAAAAAGCAGTAGCGTAAAACACACACAGACACACACACACAGACACACACACACACACACAGACACACACACGCACGGTTCATGTAGCAGAAGCTTTAATCTAAAGCCCTTAACCCTTACATTCAGTCTAGCCAAGGTGGGGCGTGGGGGCGCAGCCAGGGGCAGGTGATCTTTGGAAACAGGTATCTGAATCCTGAACAAACTGGAAGGCTCTCTTTTGATGTGATGGTATAAAAAAAACCTGTAGCAACCATTTCCAACAAACAACAAAAGAGGGCCTTCCAGTTTATTCAGGATTAGGATACCTTTTTTCCCAGGAAGTCTTTTGACCATTCAGATCAGATTGTTTGCCAATAATTGGGCAAAAGATCAGAATTGGGATGCCTGTGTAAACGCAGCCTCTTAGAGTAGCTGTTAGGAATAGTTTAAACTCACCATTTACAGGTAGCACGGTGTTTGTGGGTTCTGCAAGGTCCAGGCTGAGTGTCCACTGTGTTGGTTGAAGGTTGTCTGAAGGTTCTGCTGACTGGGTCCCTGTGGAGAGGAGGAGGAGGAGCACTGCAGCCAGAGAGGTGGAGAAGGCTGTGGAATGGAGGGATGGCGGTCATTTTACATTTACGTTTTTTTGTCATTTAGCAGACGCTCTTACCCAGAGCGACTTACAGTTAGTGAGTGCATACATTATTTTTATTTTTCATACTGGCCCCCCATGGGAATCAAACCCACAACCCTGGCGTTGCAAACGCCATGCTCTATCAACTGAGCTACATCCCTGCCGGCCATTCCCTCCCCTACCCTGGACCAATTGTGCGCCGCCCCATAGGTCTCGACAGAGCCTGGATTCGAACCAGGATCTCTAGTGGCACAGCTAGCACTGCGATGCAGTGCCTTAGACCACTGCGCCACTCGGGAGAATAAGATGATGGGTTGTCCACACACCTTTAACTGATCTCATTCCATATCATCGCTTCTAGAACACTGTTCTAAAGTTCTTCTAACAACAGACATTCTCAAAATCTAATTCTCTCAGTACTTCCTGATCTGACGTGATTGGACAGGTGAAAGCACGAGCCTGTCCAGACACTTGTCAGATAGTGATTAGGCTAGACGGAAGGTTGCTTTTGTAAAGTGTTGGCAGAGGGTCAGGTTGCAAAAAGCTGCTTTTTTTGTGGCACCTTCATTGGGGAGGACGGGCTCGTGGTAATGGCTGGAGCGGAATCGGTGGAACGGTATCAAATACATCAAACACATGATTTCCAGGTGTTTGATGCCATTCCATTTGCTACATTCCGGACATTATTATGAGCCGTTCTCTCCTCAGCAGCCTCCTGTGGGTGTGAACCTACTACATTGTGTAGGTTCAAAGCCATACAGTAAAATTATGTATAGCCTACCTACAGTATATCTCTATAGATAAATCCATCAAATACAATATACAGCTCTGGCTGGGTTGTCTCAATTCTCTGAGGGATCCCCAAGGGGTGCTACATTTTTTGCTCTATCCCAGCACTAACGTACCTGGGTGACCGGATGAAGGGCTTGTTGGTTAGTTTCGTAGTTATTAGTGCTAGAGAAAAGCAGTGTAGCGCACAGACACACACGGTTGCAGGATACTCACCCGTCAGTGTCTGTTTTGGTCCTGACATCTTGTGGTTTTCTAAGAGTGTGGCCTTCCAGTGGTGTGTGGTAGTCTTCGGATTCTCTCTTCCTCAGCTGTGTGGATTACAGTGAAAGTGTGCTGTGCTTTTATACCCCTTTAATCCCTGTCACGACTTGCACAACCAATGGCAGAACCTGAATTCTCTGGTAATTAATATTTCCGTTCCCCCAAAATGGCACGCTCGGCTGCGTCCCCCGTTTCACTTCCTGTCCCATTGCCCCCGGTTACCTGCATGCAGAGGCAGAGGCCTCTTGGCCAGGTATTAAACAGGTTTACAAGGACGCGCTTACACACACACACACACACACACACACACACACACACACACACACACACACGCGTGCGCACACGCACATTTATATACACACACACACAGAAGACACACCTGTGTGGTCAGCCCACACAGCATCTGGAGTTTACAGCACTTAATGAAGTCCATGCCCTTTCCTTCTTGGTCTCCCCCTTTCTCTCTCTCCCCCTCTTTCGCTCTCTCCCCCTTTCTCTCTCTCCCCCTCTTTCTCTCTCTCCCCCTCTTTCTCTCTCCCTCCCCCTTTCTCTCTCTCTTCCCCTCTTTCTCTCTCTCCCCCTCTCTCTCTCTCTTCCCCTCTTTCTCTCTCCCCCTCTTTCTCTCTCTCCCCTTCTTTTTCTCTCTCCCCCTCTTTCTCTCTCTCCCCTTCTTTTTCTCTCTCCCCCTCTTTCTCTCTCCCCCTCTTTCTCTCTCCCCCTCTTTCTCTCTCTCCCTCTCTTTTTCTCTCTCCCCCTCTTTCTCTCTCTCCCCCTCTTTTTCTCTCTCCCCTTCTTTTTCTCTCTCTCCCCCTCTTTCGCTCTCTCCCCCTTTCTCTCTCTCCCCCTCTTTCTCTCTCTCCCCCCCTCTTTCTCTCTCCCTCCCCCTCTTTCTCTCTCTCCCCCTCTTTCTCTCTCTCCCCTTCTTTTTCTCTCGCCCCCTCTTTCTCTCTCTCCCCCTCTTTTTCTCTCTCCCCCTCTTTCTCTCTCTCCCCCTCTTTCTCTCTCTCCCCCTCTTTCTCTTTCTCTCTCTCCCTCTCTTTCTCTAACCCTATTCTCTTGTAATAGAGGAGTTGAATAATGGAACACCCAACACTAGCAATGATAGGGATTGGAATATTAAATAACATTTATAGTAAGTATAGTATTTAAAAAAGGATCAAACGATATAACAAGAAAAGATAACAAGCAGAATAAAACATCTTCAAATACAACTAATTAGAACATGGCTTTTTTGGCGGGCAATTGTTGTTTTGGCGGACGGTTGTTGAGGTTGGTCCTGTGTTCTCCCTGGCGTCCTTTCCCCCTTGCGGCAGGTGTGGGATGTGGGCGCGTTTGCACGCTCGGCCCATTTCCTCCGCAGTCAACCATGTGGTATGCATTTTTGTGTTTGGAAAGGTGCGGTGTTAATTGAGTGAGAGGGGAAATGGTTGCATATCCTAGAGCCGACGGGTGTCTATGAGCAGGGGTAGTGAGAGAGAGCTTTCAATTTTGTGTAGATGAGGGATATACATATTAAAATATAGTATACATCTAATCAAATGTTTTATTGTCATGATGGAAAGATCCCCAACCCTATATCCTGGACACCCACCTGAGTGACCCATACACCAAAGAGAAGTTCCCATCTCTTTTATGGACCCTAAAAGAGAAAAGTATGCAGCCTAAACAGAGAAATAAATGCGGTCAGAGACCTACTTGAGCAGCACCGCCCCCTCAAGATTCTGAGCCTGCCTGACAGGGTTGGTCCTACAAAGCCAGATCCCCCTGATGGGAGAGCATTATATACAAGGAAATTCTCAAAGCTGCTAATGAGAACCTTGACGACCTTTTACCTAGCCGGTGGGGATTCCGGTGGGGTACCCCCACCCAGGTAGTGGCAGTGCTGGCAACACTGGCTGCAGTAACCCATGGGGAGGGGGTTACACTCGGACAATCAGAGAGGGGGTTTATCATTGTGGCCCAGGTGGCACAAAATAATCAAAGGTCTGACTACACGGAGATGCTTGGGGAAAATGGTTACAACAGGGGATCAGAGTGTTTGTGTCTCAGGTGAAGAGGGTGGATCTGATCTCCATCACCTAGGACTTGACATAGATTAAGTAGATTAATCAAATCTCACATTGTTGTCAATTTCTGCTCAATCTTGCATGCTTTCTCAATCAGCTGTAACTGTATGTGCACTCGTAAATCAGGTTCTTTCTTGAGTTGGGCTCTGGGATAAAACAGCCGTTGAATATCTTATTTAATGGTGGATTGTGGAGGAGGGGGGTTGAGTGTGTTGGAGTATGTGAGTATGTGCGTGTGTGTTTGTCCGGCATCTGTTGAGGGGGGGTGGGGATGTTGGGAGGGGTATGGGATTGACCACGGTAATTATTTGCTAGGATAATAATTGCTTGTCAATAAATTAAATGTAATATAATGGCAATCGGGGTTATATGTTAAAATCCTACGCATGAACTGCCGACATTATTACGCATATTAATTGATAATGATGGAAAATAAGATATGCAAGATATTTAAATAAATATATATTTTTAAATAGTTATATATAGAGGTGACAGCATTGGAAATGCTTTTGGCGGATAATCTGCTTCTGTTTTGTGGGTGGCACTGTGTGCTGTTTTCGATGGATGGGTCCTGGCCTCTCGGGGCCTTAGGGATCCGGGGGGATGTGTGTGGGATGCTGATCACTGGGATGACGGCCCAACTTGGGATGGGGAGGGGCTTTAGCGGGGGAATTAGTGGAGAACAATTGAAGGGATACTTAGTAGCAATGCAAATATCATGGTACAGCTATATGGACACTCAATCATTACGGTATTTTTTATTGGTAAATTTACAAACATATATAATGATAAATAGACTTGAAACTTGTATCTCATTTATGGTGTATGGTGAAATAAGTATAGCCAGTTATAATTGTAATGGCTTAGCTGATAATAACAAAAGAAGAACAATATTTACATGGCTCAAAGAGAAGGAATATAATATCTATTGTTTACAGGAAACTCATTCAACAATTCTAGATGAAGTTGCGTGGAAAAAGGAATGGGGGGGGCGAAATATACTTCTCCCATGGGTAAAGAAATTCAAAAGGAGTGGTGATATTAATTAATAGTAATTTCGATCCGAATGTGCAAATTGTCCAAATAGATACGCAAGGTAGATGGATTATTTTAAATATGTTTTTGGACAATAAACAGATATGGCTCATTAACATTTACGGACCAAATAATGATGATCCACACTTCTTTGACAATATATATAATAAATTATCAACCCTGCAAGCAATTCAAGACAATATTATTATGGTGGGGGATTATAATACTGTTTTAAATAGCTCAATGGACCGTAAAGGAAATCACACCACAAACAATCACCCACATGCTCTTAAGGAAATCGTGAATGTCATGGATACATTAGAACTAGTAGATATATGGAGGCTTAAATATCCTGCTCTAATGAGATATACATGGCGGAGACTCAATCAAGCTAGTCGTCTTGACTTCTTTCTTATGTCATTCTCATTGGCACCAAAAGTTTTACAAGTGTTGATAGGGGACAGAATGCGGTCGGCCCATCATATAATTGGCATATACATTACTCTTACTGAATTTCCATGTGGGTGAGGATATTGGAAATGTAATCAAAGCCCATTGGATGATAATTTATTTTTAACTAGGACAAAGGAATTTATAACTGACTTTTTCCGACATAACATAGGTACAGCAAATCCCCTTATTGTATGGGACACTTTTAAATGTGCCTTAGAGGCCATGCAATTCAATACTCATCTCGAAAACAAAAGCAATTTAGGTCAAAAGAGTCCACACTAACAAAGGAAATAGAAGGTCTAACAGAACAGATAGATGGCTGTCAAGGGGTGCTGAAGGTGGGTGTGGTGCATGAATCAAGCGCAGGACGCAGAAGCTCAGTCCAAAAGACTTTAGTGCAATAATCACGTAGAAAATAAGCACAATAAGCCCGAAGGCGAAATCACGGCGCACACAGGCGTCAAACAAACGGCGCACTAACATGTGCGAAAACCCTCTCCAAAACACTGGAGGGAAGTACGTAGCTCCAACACGAAAACAGAAGAGCAATCACACACAAAGACAAACACAACCAACGAGAACTAAATAGGACACTAACGAGGACTAACAAGACACAGGTGTACAACATAAAGACAAAACCAAACGAACATGAAACATCGATCGGTGGCAGCTAGTACTCCGGGGACGACGACCGCCGAAGCCTGCCCGAACCAGGAGGAGGAGCAGCCTCGGCCGAAACCGTGACAATGGCAATAAAAACTGTAACATAGAGGCTCAGAATAAATTAGAGGAAAAACAAAAAGAAATGGTGAAAATTATTCAAGAAAGATCAAGTGTAATATATTATAAAAATAAAGTAAACTGGATGGAATATGGGGGAAAATGCACCAAATTCTTTTTTAATCTTCAACATAGGAATGCTACCAAAAATAATTTAATGAAACTGGTTACAATTGACGGAGTAACCCATGATTCACCAAATCATATTTTGAAGGAGGAAACAAGGTAATTTAAGCATAAGTTTTCGTTTCAGTCACCTCCATCTCCTCTAACTGAAGCTAATTGTAGAGATTTGTTCCTATTGATAATGTAAAATTAACAGCCAAACAGAATGACTCATGTGAAGGTGAAATTACAGAGGAGGAACTTCTGGATGCAATTAAAGACTTTAAGTCCGGGAAAACTCCAGGGTTGGATGGCATACCAGTCGAAGTATACCAAACCTTTTTTGATATACTAAGAGGACCGTTATTAGCATGTTTTAACCACTCCTATGTAAATGGTAGATTATCTGACACTCAAGAAGAAGGTCTGATCTCATTATTACTGAAACAGGATACAAGTGGAAAATATAAAGATCCAGTCCATTAAAAAAATTGGAGGCCCCTTACACTTCAGTGTTGTGATGCAAAAATTCTAGCAAAATGTATAGCGCATAACATTTTAAAGGTATTGTCGGATATTATTCATTCTAATCAGACAGGTTTTTTACATGGAAGATACATTGGAGATAATATAAGGCAAGTATTGGAAACAATAGAACATTATGGAAAATCTGAGAAACCAGGCCTGCTATTCATGGCAGACTTCGAAAAGACATTTGATAAAGTACGACTGGGGTTTATATATAAATGCCTGGAGCATTTCAATTTTGGTGAATCTCTTATAAAATGGGTCAAAATCATGTATAGTAACCCTAGGTGTAAAATAGTAAATAATGGCTATTTCTCAGAAAGTTTTAAACTGTCAAGAGGAGTGAAACAAGGTTGTCCACTATCGGCATATCTATTTATTGTGGCCATCGAGATGTTAGCTATTAAAATCAGATCCAACAATAATATCAGGGGATTAGAAATCCAGGGCTTAAAAACAAAGGTGTCATTGTACGCTGATGATTCATGTTTTCTTTTAAATCCACAACTAGAATCACTCCACAGCCTCATAGAGGATCTAGATACATTTTCTAACCTCTCTGGATTACAACCAAATTATGACAAATGTACTATATTACGTATTGGATCAATAAAAATTACAATTTTTACATTGCCATGTAGTTTACCAATAAAATGGTCTGATGGTGATGTGGATATACTCGGAATACATATCCCAAAGGAAATAAATGATCTCACTTCAATAAATTATAATAGAAAGTTAGCAAAAATAGATAAGATCTTGCTACCATGGAAAGGTGGGTGCTTGTCAATTTGTGGAAAAATCACCCTGATTAACTCTTTAGTATTATCCCAGTTTACCTATTTGCTTATGGTCTTGCCTACGCCTAGCGAACCGTTTTTTAAATTATATGAGAAAAAAATATTCAATTTTATTTGGAACGGCAGGCCAGACAAAATTAAACGGGCCTATTTATATAATGAATACTTTTTTTCCCCACTGTGTACAGTGGGGGAAAAAAGTATTTAGTCAGCCACCAATTGTGCAAGTTCTCCCACTTAAAAAGATGAGAGAGGCCTGTAATTTTCATCATAGGTACACATCAACTATGACAGACAAATTGAGAAAAAATTATCCAGAAAATCACATTGTAGGATTTTTAATGAATTTATTTGCAAATTATGGTGGAAAATAAGTATTTGGTCACCTACAAACAAGCAAGATTTCTGGCTCTCACAGACCTGTAACTAATTCTTTAAGAGGCTCCTCTGTCCTCCACTCGTTACCTGTATTAATGGCACCTGTTTGAACTTGTTATCAGTATAAAAGACACCTGTCCACAACCTCAAACAGTCACACTCCAAACTCCACTATGGCCAAGACCAAAGAGCTGTCAAAGGACACCAGAAACAAAATTGTAGACCTGCACCAGGCTGGGAAGACTGAATATGCAATAGGTAAGCAGCTTGGTTTGAAGAAATCAACTGTGGGAGCAATTATTAGGAAATGGAAGACATACAAGACCACTGATAATCTCCCTCGATCTGGGGCTCCACGCAAGATCTCACCCCGTGGGGTCAAAATGATTACAAGAACGGTGAGCAAAAATCCCAGAACCACACGGGGGGACCTAGTGAATGACCTGCAGAGAGCTGGGACCAAAGTAACAAAGCCTACCATCAGTAACACACTACGCCGCCAGGGACTCAAATCCTGCAGTGCGAGACGTGTCCCCCTGCTTAAGCCAGTACATGTCCAGGCCCGTCTGAAGTTTGCTAGAGTGCATTTGGATGATCCAGAAGAGGATTGGGAGAATGTCATATGGTCAGATGAAACCAAAATAGAACTTTTTGGTAAAAACTCAACTTGTCGTGTTTGGAGGACAAAGAATGCTGAGTTGCATCCAAAGAACATCATACCTACTGTGAAGCATGGGGGTGGAAACATCATGCTTTGGGGCTGTTTTTCTGCAAAGGGACCAGGACGACTGATCCGTGTAAAGGAAAGAATGAATGGGGCCATGTATCGTGAGATTTTGAGTGAAAACCTCCTTCCATCAGCAAGGGCATTGAAGATGAAACGTGCCTGGGTCTTTCAGCATGACAATGATCCCAAACACACCGCCCGGGCAACGAAGGAGTAAGCGGGGGGGGGGGGGGGTTGTGCATTCTGCAGTGGGGTTACCAAGACTACAATAAAAGCTAATAAGACAGCAGGGGGTTGAATCCAGACCAAGACAGGCATACCATACTGGACATTTGAATTGAACTTTACTACATTCTGGTTTGAGTTTCATGTTAAATTAAAATAAAATTTCAAGTCTGTGGCAAAGATGCATTACGCCTGTCTCTCCAATAGTGGGCGCGATGTTTACAAACATAAAATAGTGCACACAGAAATTCACGAGACTTACGACATAGTTCATTTTATTTCCATCAATGTTTCCATTTGTTTGCTTTTAGTCCTTGAAGGAAAGATGGTTTGAAAACTGTGTTTGAAGCTCCTCATCTGTTGTCATGTCCAGTAGAATACCTGGTCACATTTTTTTTTAAACATTTGGTCTTCCCGCTAGGACGGCAATATTGTGAATGTATGGACTGTGTGACTGTGAATTGTGAATTGTTATGTAACGTTTTGGGCGACCCGACCAAATTCACATAGAAATGTGAGTTATAGATCTGTCATTCTCATTGAAAGCAAGTCCAAGAAGTGGTAGATCTGTTCTATGTACGATATTTCTATGCTTCCCGTTCTTAAGTTTCGTTTTTGCGTCTTTCACTTTTGGTTTTGTACACCAGCTTCAAACAGCTGACAATACAATATTTTTGATTATTGAACAAATATTTCACAGCGGTTTAGATGGTAAACTGAAATTTGACTAACTATTCGAATTTTAGCAACCAGAAAATGGTACCTTTAAATGTTGAGTTTTGGCCACAATCATCCTAAAATCTCATAAGAAATGGGGGTGGTGTTTTTTGTCTTAGAGTAACGTTATACCACAGGAGGTTGGGGACGGGAACGTGGTAATGGTTGGAGCGGAATATGGTTTCCAGGTGTTTGATGCCATTCCATTTGCTCCGTTCCGGCCATTATTATGAGCCGTACTCCCCTCAGCAGCCTCCACTGCTTTGTACTGTGCTATTATATTCTGATCTGTTATGTAGAATACTATCATTATAGTGATATTGCAGACATTGATTGAGCTTTGATCTACCTTTATTAAACGAGCACGACTTTCTGAGTAGAGCAGAGACTGTGCTTAAAGTAGGGAATCTCGCACATGCGCAGATTGAAGCTTTGGGACTTTTAGCTGTCGGGAAGAAAATATAGTCGGATCTACAGCCACTACGATTATTAAATCACAGTCCTTTTATGAACAAGTTTTCTGATGATTATGTCAACTTTAGCAATGAGGATTTGGATCATACCTTTTACTTGGATTACCAGTTATGTTGTGATTGTCATTTTGACAGTGGTACAGTGCCTTGCAAAAGTATTCATCCCCCTTGGCGTTTTTCCTATTTTGTTGCATTACAACCTGTAATTTAAATTGATTTTGTATTTGGATTTCATGTAATGGACATACACAAAATAGTCCAAATTGGTGAAGTGAAATGAAAAAAATTACTTGTTTCAAAAAATTCTACTAAATAAATAACAGAAAAGTGGTCTGGTGCAACCAATTACCTTCAGAAGTCACATAATTAGTTAAATAAAGTCCACCTGTGTGCAATCTAAGTGTCACATGATCTCATTATATATACACCTGTTCTGAAAGGCCCAAGAGTCTGCAACACCACTTAGCAAGGGGCACCACTAAGCAAGAGGCACCATGAAGACCAAGGAGCTCTTCAAACAGATCAGGGACCAATTGTGGAGAAGTACAGATCAGGGTTGGGTTATAAAAAAATATCTGAAACTTTGAACATCCCACAGAGCACCATTAAATCCATTATTAAAAAATTGAAAGAATATGGCACCACAACAAACCTGCCAAGAGAGGGCCGCCCACCAAAACTCACAGACCAGGCAAGGAGGGCATTAATCAGAGAGGCAACAAAGAGACCAAAGATAACCCTGAAGGAGCTGCAAAGCTCCACAGCGAAGATTGGAGTATCTGTCCATAGGACCACTTTAAGCCGTACACTCCACAGAGCTGGGATTTACGGAAGAGTGGCCAGAAAAAAGCCATTGCTTAAAGAGAAAAATAAGCAAACATGTTTGGTCTTCGCCAAAAGGCATGTGTGAGACTCCCCAAACATATGGAAGAAGGTACTCTGGTCAGATGAGACTAAAATTGAGCTTTTTGGCCATCAAGGAAAACGCTATGTCTGGCGCAAACCCAACACATTTAATTTACATTTTTAGTCATTTAGCAGACGCTCTTATCCAGAGCGACTTACAGGAGCAATTAGGGTTAAGTGCCTTGCTCAAGTGCACATCGACATATTTTTCACCTAGTCTGCTCAGGGATGAGAACCAGCGACCTTTCGGTTACTGGCATAACGCTCTTAACCACTAAGCTACCTGCCTCTCATCACCCCGAGAACACCATCCCCACAGTGAAGCATGGTGGTGGCAGCATCATGCTGTGAGGATGTTTTTCATCGGCAGGGACTGGGAAACTGGTCAGAATTGAAGGAATGATGGATGGCGCTAAATACAGGGAAATTCTTGAGGGAAACCTGTTTCAGTCTTCCAGAGATTTGAGACTGGGACGGAGGTTCACCTTCCAGCAGGACAATGACCCTAAGCATACTGCTAAAGCAACACTCCAGTGGTTTAAGGGGAAACATTTAAATGACTTGGAATGGCCTAGTCAAAGCCCAGACCTCAATCCAATTGAGAATCTGTGGTATGACTTCAAGTTTGCTGTACACCAGCGGAACCCATCCAACTTGAAGGAGCTGGAGCAGTTTTGCCTTGAAGAATGGGCAAAAATCCCAGTGGCTAGATGTGCCAAGCTTATAGAGACATACAGTGAGGGAAAAAAGTATTTGATACCCTGCTGATTTTGTACGTTTGCCCACTGACAAAGACATGATCAGTCTATAATTTTAATGGTATGTTTATTTGAACAGTGAGAGACAGAATAACAACAAAAAAATCCAGAAAAACGCATGTCAAAAATGTTATAAATTGATTTGCATTTTAATGAGGGAAATAAGTATTTGACCCCTCTGCAAAACATTACTTAGTACTTGGTGGCAAAACCCTTGTTGGCAATCACAGATGTCAGACGTTTCTTGTAGTTGGCCACCAGGTTTGCACACATCTCAGGAGGGATTCTGTCCCACTCTTCTTTGCCGATCTTCTCCAAGTCATTAATGTTTCGAGGCTGACGTTTGGCAACTTGAACCTTCAGCTCCCTCCACAGATTTTCTATGGGATTAAGGTCTGGAGACTGGCTAGGCCACTCCAGGACCTTAATGTGCTTCTTCTTGAGCCACTCCTTTGTTGCCTTGGCCGTGTGTTTTGGGTCATTGTCATGCTGGAATACCCATCCACAACCCATTTTCAATACCCTGGCTGAGGGAAGGAGGTTTTCACCCAAGATTTGACGGTACATGGCCCCGTCCATCGTCCCTTTGATGCAGTGAAATTGTCCTGTCCCCTTAGCAGAAGAACACCCCCAAAGCATAATGTTTCCACCTCCATGTTTGACGGTGGGGATGGTGTTCTTGGGGTCATAGGCAGCATTCCTCCTCCTCCAAACACGGCGAGTTGAGTTGATGCCAAAGAGCTCGATTTTGGTCTCATCTGACCACTTCACTTTCACCCAGTTCTCCTCTGAATCATTCAGATGTTCATTAGCAAACTTCAGACGGGCCTGTATATGTGCTTTCTTGAGCAGGGGGACCTTGCGGGCGCTGCAGGATTTCAGTCCTTCACGGCGTAGTGTGTTACCAATTGTTTTCTTGGTGACTATGGTCCCAGCTGCCTTGAGATCATTGACACGATCCTCCCGTGTAGTTCTGGGCTGATTCCTCACCGTTCTCATGATCATTGCAACTCCACGAGGTGAGATCTTGCATGGAGCCCCAGGCCGAGGGAGATTGACAGGTCTTTTGTATTTCTTCCAATTGCGAATAATCGCACCAACTGTTGTCACCTACTCACCAAGCTGCTTGGCGATGGTCTTGTAGCCCATTCCAGCCTTGTGTAGGTCTACAATCTTGTCCCTGACATCCTTGGAGAGCTCTTTGGTCTTGGCCATGGTGGAGAGTTTGGAATCTGATTGATTGATTGCTTCTGTGGACAGGTGTCTTTTATACATGTAACAAGCTGAGATTAGGAGCACTCCCTTTAAGAGTGTGCTCCTAATCTCAGCTCATTACCTTTATAAAAGACACCTGGGAGCCAGAAATCTTTGTGATTGAGAGGGGGTCAAATACTTATTTCCCTAATTAAAATGCAAATCAATTTATAAAATTTTTGACATGCGTTTTTCTGTATTTTTTTGTTGTTATTCTGTCTCTCACTGTTCAAATAAACCTACCATTAAAATTATAGATTGATCATTTCTTTGTCAGTGGGCAAACGTACAAAATCAGCAGGGGATCAAATACTTTTTTCCCTCACTGTATTAAAAATAAAAAACTGAAATATCACATTTACATACAGTAAGTATTCAAACCATTTACTCAGTCCTTTGTTGAAGCATCTTTGGTAGCGATTACAGCCTAGATTCTTCTTGAGTATGAAGCTTGGCACACCTGTATTTGGGGAGTATCTCCCATTCTTCTCTACAGATCCTCTCAAGCTCTGTCAGGTTGGATGGGGAGCGTCGCTGCACAGCTATTTTCAGGTCTCTCCAGAAATGTTAGATCGGGTTCAAATCCGGGCTCTGGCTGGGCCACTCAAGGACATTCAAAGACTTGTCCCAAAGCCACTCCTACGTTGTCTTGGCTGTGTGCTTAGGGTCGTTGTCCTGTTGGAAGGTGAACCTTCACCCCAATCTGTGGTCCTGACTGCTCTGGATCAGGTTTTCATCAAGGATCTCTCTTTACTTTGCTCCATTCATCCTGACTTGATCCTGACTTGTCTACCAGTCCCTGCTGCTGAAAAACATCTCCAGAGCATGATGCTGCCACAACAATGCTGCACCGTAGGGATGGTATTGGCCAGGAGATGAGCGGTGCCAGGTTTCCTCCAGACGTGACTCTTGGCATTCAGGCCAAAGTATTCAATCTTGGTTTCATCAGACCAGAGAATCTTGTTTCACATGGTATGAGAGTCCTTTAGGTGCATTTTGGCAAACTCTAATAATCAGTGGTTGTAGAGGGTGCAACAGGTCAGTACCTCATGAGTAAATGTCAGTTGGCTATTCATAGCCGAGCATTCAGAGGTCGAGACAGCAGGTGCGGTAGAGAGAGAGAGTCGAAAACAGCAGGTCCGGGACAAGGTAGCACATCTGGTGAATAGGTCAGGGTACCCTAGCCGCAGGCAGAACAGTTGAAACTGGAGCAGCAGCACGACCAGGTGGACTGGGGACAGCCAGGAGTCATCAGGCCAGGTAGTCCTGAGGCATGATCCTAGGGCTCAGGTCCTCCGGGAGAGGAGGGAGAGAGGGAGAGAGAGAGAATTAGAGGGACCATACTTAAATTCACACAGGACACCAGATATAACAGACTGACCCTAGCCCCCCGGCACATGGACTATTGTAGCATAGATACTGGAGACTGAGACAAGGGTGGGTCGGGGGACACTGTGGCCTCGTCCAACGATACCCCGGACAGGGCCAACCAGGCAGGATATAACCCCACCCACTTTGCCAAAGCACAGCCCCCCCACCACTAGAGGGATATCAACAGACCACTAACTTACTACCCTGAGACAAGGCTGAGTACAGCCCACGAAGATCTCCTCCACTGCACGAGCCCGAGGGGGCGCAAAACTGGACAGGTAGATCACGTCTGTGACTCAACCCACTCAAGTGACGCACCCCTCCTAGGGACGGCATGGAAGAGCACTAGAAAGCCAGTGACTCGTAATAGGGTCAGAGGCAGAGAATCCCAGTGGAGAGACGGGAGCCAGCCAGGCAGAGACAGCAAGGGCGGTTCGTTGCTCCGGTGCCTTGCCGTTCACCTTCGCACCCCTGGGCCAGACTACACTCAATCATAGGACCTACTGAAGAGATGAGTCTTCAGTAATGACTTAAAGGTCGAGACCGAGTCTGCGTCTCTCACATGGATAGGCAGACCATTCCATAAAAATTGAGGTCTATAGGAGAAAGCCTGCCTCCAGCTGTTTGCTTAGAAATTCTAGGGACAATAAGGAGGCCTGCGTCTTGTGACCGTAGCGTACGTGTAGGTATGTACGGCAGGACCAAACCGTTCCCAGTATGCAAAAGACATCTAAAATATGTATTTTCCAGAAGTTGACGTTAGGTTCAATGTGGGTTCTGAATGAAAGGTGAAAAGGTATTTTCCGTATGTTTAAAATATATCTTTTCCAGGACGCTGAAAGGGCATCTTTTCCGGACGTTGAAAAATACGTATTTTCCGAAATTTGAAATCAGGTTCATTTTCAGTTCTGAGTGAAAGTTGAAAATACTTACTTTACAGACGTTGAAAATATATGTTTTTCAGATTTTGAAATCAGGCTCATTTTTGGTTCTGAACGAAAGTTGAAAAGAAGTCATTTATAGATGTCTATGTTTGTAACAAATCAAGGCTGGTCCAGACCGGACAAAATCTGAACCAAACATAAACGTCTATAATTGGTTCAGATTTGGTCCAGACCAAAAACCAATGTTCGTGGAAGTGGAAATCAAGGCCGGTCCGGAACTGCACAAAAAAAAGAAGTCAAAAATGGCGTCGGTCAGTGCTTACTGAGAGTAGACTGAAATTGAATTTGATGAATGCCCATCTATGTGGTAAGCCTACAGTCTGTAAAACACAACAACAAAAAACATGATGTCAATTAGCCTATCAGAAGCTTCTAAAGCCATGACATCATTTTCTGGAATTTTCCAAGCTGTTTAAAGGCACAGTCAACTTAGTGTATGTAAAGTTCTGACCCACTGGAATTGTGATACAGTGAATTATAAGTTAAATAATCTGTCTGTAAACAATTGTTGGGAAAATTACTTGTGTCATGCACAAAGTAGATGTCCTTAACCGACTTGCCAAAACTTTAGTTTGTTAACAAGAAATTTGTGGAGTGGTTGAAAAACGAGTTTTAATGACTCCAACCTAAGTGTATGTAAACTTCCGACTTCAACTGTATGTGGTAAGCCTACAGTTTGTAAAACACAACGAAAACAACATCCGGACCAAAATAAAGATGTCTGCTCGTGCCTACCATATTTATGTCGTCCCACAATGGAATTTTATGAATGCCCATCAGAGGGGGAAGGAACATCCTCCTCAGTGAATTTCATAAAAATAAAAATAGTAAAACATTGAAAAAGTTATCATTTTTAGATAAAACTAAACTAAAATATTCACGTCACCAAATAATTGATTAAAACACACCGTTTTGCAATGAAGGTCTACAGTAGCCTCAACAGCACTCTGTAGGGTAGCGCCATGGTGTAGCCGGAGGACAGCTAGCTTCCGTCCTCCTCTTAGTACATTGACTTCAATACAAAACCTAGGAGGCTCTTGGTTCTCACCCCATTTCATAGACTTACACAGTAATTATGACAACTTCCGGCGGACATCCTCCAACCTATCAGAGCTCTTGCAGCATGAACTGACATGTTGTCCACCCAATCAAAGGATCAGAGAATGAATCTAGTACTGAAAGCATAAGCTACAGCTAGCTAGCACTGAAGTGCATCAAATGTGGTGAGTAGTTGACTCAAAGAGAGAGAAAGACAATAGTTGAACAGTTTTCAACAAATTCATTTCTTCAAAAAGCAAGAGAGAGAGAGAGAGAGAGTGTCATTTTTTTCACTTTCAGTTTCACTTACTTAGCTAGCAAATGCAGCTGACTAGTTTAGTTACTCAAACACCTTGCTCAAACAGAGGGATGCTATGTTAGCTAGCTGGCTATGACTACCCAACACAACACTGTCAAGGTAAGCTTTTGGTTTTATTAATTTATTGCCACCGGGGCCCGCCCGTCTAACTGCTCACTGACTATAAACTGTAATGTTACTGCATGATTGTAGCAGGTTTACTAACGCATTAGTTCTATTAGCTATGTTGACTATGACATTACTTTAGCTAATATGGGGACAACGATGTAGGCTGTGTGTAGCTGTCATGACATGGTTTGGCTTGGAAAGGTTTTTTTCGCCTGGTCACATACAGCTGATGTGTTGTTCATTGAAGTCCACAGAGGAAGGGAAAAGGTGAGAAGAGTAGAGTGCATAGAGTCTAGAATGAATACAATGTGGCTGCTATGAAAGTGAACTGTGTTTATGCCTGATCAGGGGTGTATTCATTCTGCCTATTCTGTTGAAAAACGTTTCTTAAACGGAAGCAAACGAAACGGGGATAAAAATACCTGAATTTGTCCAACAGAAACTCTCGTTTGCAACTGTTGGACTAATGATTACACCCTAGATAAGCTAGATGCAGGCAAGAGTGTGTAAGGCGGTATTGAATGTGTCGCTGTCTGTCACCTCAACATTTTCTCTCGACCTGTGTGCACTTACGTTGTAAATTTTAATTCATAGGCTAGGTTGTAGCAACCTCATGATGGGTATAGGGAAAATTCGAGTATCATGTAGTCGCCTAAACCTATTGTGGATACATTGAACTGGGTGAATGGAATATGAATGAGAGTCATCCAATATGCTGTAATAGAAATAAGGCCATGCTCATAAAAAAAAAAATCGTCCTCCCTCATCATAAATGGCACTGACTGCCACCGGTGCCCATCCATGTGGTAAGCCCACCGTTTGTAAAACAGGCCATTGTGTTGGTTTTATTAGTCATGATTCCTGTGACTAATCAATTTGTCTGTTTAAGCACTGAATATCAGCTACCCAACTTTATCAGGAGTTATCGCGAGCCTATTTGCAGTGTGTTTACCCAGCGGGAAATGCAGAAGTATTTTCTTTTTCACCATGATCAGCTTGTCAAAAAATTGACGGATACAAACTTGAAACCACTAATCATGACAATGGGGTGAAACTCCTGGACAACAGTGGTGATTGTCCATTCAATAATGTCCATTTTACTTTGACCTGTCCTGTTTTTAGGATATGTTGCTATGTTAACATGACATAGCAAGGACATCAAACACCCGAGCCACTGCCTGTTCACCCCGCTATCATCCAGAAGGCGAGGTCAGTACAGGTGCATCAAAGCTGGGACCGAGAGACTGAAAAACAGCTTCTATCTCAAGGCCATCAGACTGTTAAACAGCCATCACTAGCACATTAGAGCACACCTGTCGCTATGGGCGGGCCATAGGGGTCCGGGCCCGCCCCCAAAAATGCTTGTGCCCCCCCCCCCCCCCCCCACTTGAGGGATTTTATTATTAAATATACTTACGGTAGGCTAATAATAATTGTGCCCTGCCCTCCCATGCATTTCATATGCCCCCCTTAAGACTGAGGTCTGGCGACGGGTCTGCATTAGAGGCTGCTGCAAATCACTGGCCACTTTAAGGAATGGAACCCATTTCTTGCATTACTCATCTCATATGTATATATACTGTATTCTATACTATTCTACGGTATCTTAGTCACTTTGATAATGTTTACATATCTTGCATTACTCATCTCATATGTATATACTGTATTCTATAATATTCTACTGTACCTTAGTCTAATGCCACTCTGACATCGCTCGTCCATATATGTATATATTCTTAATTCATTCCTTACTTAAGATTTGTGTGTATTGGGTACATGTTGTGACATTTTTAGATATTACTTGTTAGATATTACAGCACTGTCGGAGCTAGAAGCACAAGCATTTCGCTAAACCCGTGTATGTGACCAATACAATTTGCTAGCTATTTTTTTCTTTGATTGAGCGCCATTTAGGTTAGGCTATTTGATCGGAGAAACCTGCATTGTCATACATTTTATCTCCAGACTGTAGGCTTCAGAAAAGGCCACATACTCTTTGTACCATATCCTATATCTGCTACATGATTGATGTTAGATAATTTTTTTTGACTGAACGTTGGTGGAGCGCTGCAGAGACGCGTCTCTCCGACAGCACCCTGGAGAAGCGCGCTGGGAATGGACAAGCAACATATATTGCGCTCCTGCCTTTGACAAAGTGTGCACTGCTTATCACCTGGTTGAGAGAAATTGTCATTGTTTTTGGGCAGAATTATGTGAGATTTTGTGCTGTTGTTGGAGGTGCGTCTTGGTCAGTTTAGCTTAGAAAAATGCCGCCCTCGTCAATCCTGCCTAATGAGCGGGCAGACCGTGCCTATAGCGTATCATAATCACATCAATACATTGGTTTAAACTCTGAGCAACACTAAATAAAGTATAAGCGTACCAGAGTCTGTTGTAAGTTTTTTTTTGTCAAGCCTTTATTACAGCAAAGACTAAAAACAGTCGCATTCATTGGTGAATGCAATATTCCCGAAATGCAACGGTTTATTTATTGTTTAAGCTAATTATTCAAGGCTTGCTTTATTTTTCGGACAATTTGGAACAGTGTAAACACTAAATAAATAATACCAGAGAGGATGTTCTAACGAAAAAAAAGTGTAAAGCCTTTATTACAGCAAAGCAAAGATTAAAAGCAGCCGATTCTGTGAAATTGTTTACTTGACATGTCGTTGCATGAGGCTTGGTGCTCACGGAATCAGTAGGCTATTAAACAAACACTCAAACAGGCAACACAAGCAGCATCTGTCTTATTTCTGTAGATATATTGATGATTTATCAAGCCAGGCACATTTAACAGTTAGGCTTAGTTCGGGTTTTCTCTCTCCTCACTTTTCTTAGACAATAAGGCGAGGGCTGTTTTCTCGTCTCCTCATTCTGCTGCTGCCTCCGGCATTGTTCTCAACACCAACATGCTGGTTAACTTTGCTATTATGCACATAGCAACATGGTCTAGGAAAAGGCGCCAATTCAACAGCGCACTGATGTGTTTCAGAACCGTGGACACCGACCGCTATCCAACGACGGAGAAAGCACATTATAAAATAATATACTTTTTATTAGTGTTGCACCGTTGTTCTTATGTAATATAACCTTATACAAACTTCAGTAGCAGGTATTAGACGGATGGACTGCTCCATCCCCACGGCCTCCACAATGGATTAGTCCACTTAGTGCAAATCAGACAGATGTCTTGTACACCATGATATATATATATATATATATATATATATATATATATATATATATATATATATATATATATATAATTAATACTTTTTTTGTTGCTCCTGCTCAACTAAAGAAATATTGGTCGACCAACAGCCTATCAACCAAACAATCGCCTAAATGGGGTCAGCTCTAGCTGAGAGTAACACAGAGTAACGCTGAGAGTAACACAGAGTAACGCTGAGAGTAACACAGAGTAACGCTGAGAGTAACACAGAGTAACGCTGAGAGTAACACAGAGTAACGCTGAGAGTAACACTGAGTAACGCTGAGAGTAACACTGAGTAACGCTGAGAGTAACACAGAGTAACGCTGAGAGTAACACAGAGTAACGCTGAGAGTAACACAGAGTAACGCTGAGAGTAACACAGAGTAACGCTGAGAGTAACACAGAGTAACGCTGAGAGTAACAAAGAGTAACGCTGAGAGTAACACAGAGTAACGCTGAGAGTAACACAGAGAGTAACGCTGAGAGTAACACAGAGTAACGCTGAGAGTAACACAGAGTAACGCTGAGAGTAACACAGAGTAACGCTGAGAGTAACACAGAGTAACGCTGAGAGTAACAGAGTAACGCTGAGAGTAACACAGAGTAACGCTGAGAGTAACACAGAGTAACGCTGAGAGTAACACAGAGTAACGCTGAGAGTAACACAGAGTAACGCTGAGAGTAACACAGAGTAACACTGAGAGTAACACAGAGTAAAGCTGAGAGTAACACAGATGATAAATACTCCATAGTGTGAGGTTGGGTCCAGTCAGAGTCACCAGGAGTTACTGTTATTTGTGTTCCTTTTCCAGTTGAACCAGCTGGAATATTATTCAGTAATGTGAACAGAACACTAAACAGCTTCGGTATAAAAAATACACATCTAAAAACTCTCAAATAAGAGCTTCAAAATAAATAACTTAAATAACTCAAATAAAAAACGAAACATTAAATAAAGCAACAAACATCCCTGGATGTATGGAGTGTGTTCATGTGCTTGGTATGGCTCTGCTTGGTGTGTGTGTGTTTCAGTGTATGTGTGTGTTTCAGTGTATGTGTTTCAGCATCTGTTGCATTGTGTGTGTGAGTTTTAGTGTGAGTGTGTTTCAGTGTGTGTTTCAGTGTGTGTTTCAGTGTGTGTTTCAGTGTGTGTGTCAGTGTGTGTTTCAGTGTGTCAGTGTGTGTTTCAGTGTGTGTTTCAGTGTGTGTTTCAGTGTGTGTTTCAGTGTGTGTGTTTCAGTGTATGTGTTTCAGCATCTGTTGCATTGTGTGTGTGAGTTTTAGTGTGAGTGTGTTTCAGTGTGTGTTTCAGTGTGTCAGTGTGTGTTTCAGTGTGTGTTTCAGTGTGTGTTTCAGTGTGTCAGTGTGTGTTTCAGTGTGTCAGTGTGTGTTTCAGTGTGTCAGTGTGTGTTTCAGTGTGTGTTTCAGTGTGTGTTTCAGTGTGTGTTTCAGTGTGTCAGTGTGTGTTTCAGTGTTTCAGTGTGTGTTTCAGTGTGTGTTTCAGTGTGTCAGTGTGTGTTTCAGTGTGTGTTTCAGT
The DNA here is from genome assembly GCF_964263955.1 of Coregonus lavaretus. Classification (NCBI taxonomy): domain Eukaryota; kingdom Metazoa; phylum Chordata; class Actinopteri; order Salmoniformes; family Salmonidae; genus Coregonus; species Coregonus lavaretus. The sequence goes on from NC_140004.1 coordinate 45,786,840, forward strand.
GTGTCAGTGTGTGTTTCAGTGTGTGTTTCAGTGTGTGTTTCAGTGTGTGTTTCAGTGTGTGTTTCAGTGTGTCAGTGTGTGTTTCAGTGTGTCAGTGTGTGTTTCAGTGTGTGTTTCAGTGTGTCAGTGTGTGTTTCAGTGTGTGTTTCAGTGTGTGTTTCAGTGTGTCAGTGTGTGTTTCAGTGTGTCAGTGTGTGTTTCAGTGTGTGTTTCAGTGTGTCAGTGTGTGTTTCAGTGTGTCAGTGTGTGTTTCAGTGTGTCAGTGTGTGTTTCAGTGTGTGTTTCAGTGTGTCAGTGTGTGTTTCAGTGTGTCAGTGTGTGTTTCAGTGTGTGTTTCAGTGTGTCAGTGCGTATCTGGCAGCAGCAACAGTGTTCTTCATCAGCATTGCGACCGTCATAGGCCCCACACCTCCAGGAACTGGGGTGATAAACCCCGCCTTCTCCTTCACACCTACGGAGACACAAAGAAAAAACAACCTGTGTTAGCCCACTGAACTAAAGTCTAACTAACTCACCCCCTTCAGGGACACAGAGGAAAAACAACCCAGTGAGTTTGAACCCGGCCATAATACCCATGTTAGCTCCTGAGCTAAAGCCTAGTCATTAACTAGGGGAGTTAACGCATCTATCATTCAGGTCTCAGACAAGGTTAGTGTACACTCATCCTATCTTCCTTTGACATCAATGCGTGACTAGGTGGGAAGACTTCAGAGGAAGATAGGATTTGTCCCATAATGCTTAGTGACCAGAGGTAACTGAAGATGAGGAAGATAGGATTTGTCCCATAATGCTTAGTGACCAGAGGTAGCTGAAGATGAGGAAGATAGGATTTGTCCCATAATGCTTAGTGACCAGAGGTAACTGAAGATGAGGAAGATAGGATTTGTCCCATAATGCTTAGTGACCAGAGGTAACTGAAGATGAGGAAGATAGGATTTGTCCCATTATGCTTAGTGACCAGAGGTAGCTGAAGATGAGGAAGATAGGATTTGTCCCATAATGCTTAGTGACCAGAGGTAGCTGAAGATGAGGAAGATAGGATTTGTCCCATAATGCTTAGTGACCAGAGGTAGCTGAAGATGAGGAAGATAGGATTTGTCCCATAATGCTTAGTGACCAGAGGTAGCTGAAGATGAGGAAGATAGGATTTGTCCCATAATGCTTAGTGACCAGAGGTAGCTGAAGATGAGGAAGATAGGATTTGTCCCATAATGCTTAGTGACCAGAGGTAGCTAAAGATGAGGAAGATAGGATTTGTCCCATAATGCCTAGTGACCAGAGGTAGCTGAAGATGAGGAAGATAGGATTTGTCCCATAATGCTTAGTGACCAGAGGTAGCTGAAGATGAGGAAGTAATTCAGCGACTCTTAAAGTAAGTTAAAGGCAGTCAGCGATGCACAAAGTAAACTAAACAGCAATATCGGGTCGATTTCTGCAAAAAAAACTAAGAGCATTGAAGCGCAAGGCTAAACTCATCCACTGATTCCCGTCTCGTAGCTGTCTCATCGCACCTATTGAAGCGAACAAGTGCATACTCTGTCATACTGTAATAATTGCAGTGCCGCTCATGGCAACGTCATATCGCTGAGTCTCAGTTTAACTTCTAGAACTATTTTTATAAAAAAATTTATCAATGTGTGTGTGCCACCTGTTGAAGCAGGTAGACGTTTATTGTCATGAGTCTTCTCCTGGAGGTAATAATAAATAATAATATGCCATTTAGCAGACGCTTTTATCCAAAGCGACTTACAGTCATGTGTGCATACATTTTTGTGTATGGGTGGTCCCGGGGATCGAACCCACTACCCTGGCGTTACAAGCGCCGTGCTCTACCAGCTGAGCTACAGAGGACCACGTAGACCAGGTAGAACTGAGCGATTTCCCCTTAGATGGGCCAGCTGCAAAGTCAAAATTGGCTATATTGTAAAAAATATATATATAAAAAAAAAAGTAGCTTTTTGGTCTTAATTTAAGGTTAGGGTTAGACATTATGGTTAGCAGTGTGGCTAGGGTTAGATTTAAAATCAGATTTTATGACTTTGTGGCAGTGCCAGCTAGTGACCAATCGGCAGAGCTGCCACCAGGGCAAGATTCGTTGAGGAAAAACGCGAACCTGCTCTATTGAAAGTGGTTAGAATCCAGTGATGTACCTTCAAAGTCCACATCTCCCACCAGCCGTAGTTTCCCTGTGGTCCGGTCCTGGACACGGTTAATACCCACGTCGATGACCGCTGCCCCCTCCTTGACCATGTCTACTGTGATCAGCCCAGGCACACCTAGAGGACACATACACACACACAGGAAATGAACACACACACACACACACACACACACACACACACACACACACACACACACACACACACAAGAATGAACACAGGTACACATGCAAGCAAGCAAGCACACACACAAACACTTCATGGAATTCAATTTCCTGTCTTAGTTAGAAACCATTAAAATCACGCTACATTTAAACATGTCTGAACACAAACACGGTATTTAGCCTGAGTTTCTTCTGCAGTCATAAGCACAAGAGCAGTGAGATGAATGACACCATAATAGGCACCTTGTCCTTGTCGCCCAACTAACCGCGACAACATGTACAGCTAATATTAAACGCTGATCCTCAAACACACACACACTCTCCACCACACACACACTAATTCTCTGTGGACACGACAGTGGCTGGCATGGCAATCATCAGGCTTACTTCAGTCGTTTTTTGCAATGTTCACCTGCAGTAATGTTACAGACATGGGAGAAGGGAAGGACAGGGAAAGAGGGAGGGGTTTGCCTGCAGTAATGTTAGAGTAGAGAGAGAGAGAGAGAGAGAGAGAGAGAGAGAGAGAGAGAGAGAGAGAGAGAGAGAGAGAGAGAGAGAGAGAGAGAGAGAGAGAGAGAGAGAGAGAGAGAGAGAGAGAGAGAGAGAGAGAGAGAGAGAGAGAGAGAGAGAGAGAGAGAGAGAGAGAGAGAGAGAGAGAGAGAGAGAGAGAGAGAGAGAGAGAGAGCGATGCGTCAACAGCAACCTTGGGAAAATCCTCTGCATTATCATTAATCGCAGACTTGTACATTTCCTCAGTGAAAACAATGTACTGAGCACATATCAAATGGGCTTTTTACCAAATTACCGTATGACAGACCACGTATTCACCCTGCACACCCTAATTGACAAACAAACAAACCAAAACAAAGGCAAAGTCTTCTCATGCTTGGTTGACTTCAAAAAAGCTTTTTGACTCAATTTGGCATGAGGGTCTGCTATATGAATCCATGGAAAGTGGTGTTGGGGGGAAAAACATTAGACATTCTAAAATCCATGTACACAAACAACAAGTGTGTAGTTAAAATTGGCAAAAAACACACACATTTCTTTCCACGGGGCCGTGGGGTGAGACAGGGATGCAGTTTAAGCCTCAACCTGACTCAACATATATATAAACGAATTGGCGAGGTCACTAGAACACTCTGCAGCACCCGGCCTCACCCTACTAGAATCTGAAGTCAAATGTCTACTGTTTGCTGATGATCTGGTGCTTCTGTCCCCAACCAAGGAGGGCCTACAGCAGCACCTAGATCTTCTGCACAGATTCTGTCAAACCTGGGCCCTGACAGTAAATCTCAGTTAAACAAAAGTAATGGTGTTCCAAAAAAGGTCCAGTTGCCAGAACCACAAATATAAATTCCATCTAGACACCGTTGCCCTAGAGCACACAAAAAACTATACATACCTTGGCCTAAACATCAGCGCCACAGGTAACTTCAACAAAGCTGTGAACGATCTGAGAGACAAGGCAAGAAGGGCCTTCTATGCCATCAAAAGGAACATAAAATGTGACATACCAATTAGGATCTGGCTAAAAATACTTGAATCAGTTATAGAATCCATTGCCCTTCATGGTTGTGAGGTCTGGGGTCCGCTCACCAACCAAGAATTCACTAAATGGGACAAACACCAAATTGAGACTGCATGCAGAATTCTGCAAAAATATCCTCCATCAAATAATGCATGCAGAGCAGAATTAGGCAGATACACGCTAATTATCAAAATCCAGAAAAGAGCCGTTAAATTCTACAACCACCTAAAAGGAAGCGATTCCCAAACCTTCCATAACAAAGCCATCACCTACAGAGAGATTAACCTGGAGAAGAGTCCCCTAAGCAAGCTGGTCCTGGGGCTCTGTTCACAAACACAAACAGACCCCACAGAGCCCCAGGAAAGCAACACAATTAGACCCAACCAAATCATGAGAAAACAAAAAGATAATTACTTGACACATTGGAAAGAATTTACAAAAAAACAGAGCAATCTAGAATGCTATTTGGCCATAAACAGAGAGTACACAGTGACAGAATACCTGACCACTGTGACTGACCCAAAATTAATGAAAGCTTTGACTATGTGCAGACTCAGTGAGCATAGCCTTGCTATTGAGAAAGGTCGCCGTAGGCAGACCTGGCTCTCAAGAGAAGACAGGCTATGTGCACACTGCCCACAAAATGAGGTGGAAACTGAGCTGCACTTCCTAACCTCCTGACAAATGTATGACCATATTAGAGACACATATTTCCCTCAGATTACAGCGATCCACAAAAAATTAGAAAACAAATCAAATGGTTTACCTGCGGCTGCGATGACGATGTCGGCCAGACGGGTCAGTTCCTTCAGCTGCTCTCTGGGGGTACACCTGTGGGCGATGGTTACCGTGGCATCACCTAGGAGACGACAGGGTTTAGGATGTCTCTCTGTCTGTGTGTCTCTCTCTGTCTGCCTGTCTGTGTGTCTCTCTCTGTCTGCCTGTCTGTCTGTCTGTCTGTTGGTCTGTTTGCCTGTCTGGCTGCCTGTCTCTGACATCACAGGATCATAGGATTATGTTTATTTTTCAATGGGTTTTATCTTTCAGTTTATAAGACTCCATCAGGGCTGTTTCTGTTTGATACACTAAATAATGAGACAAAGAAAACAGACTATTACATGTTGACTGGCGCGTCATCAACTACAATGAACAAAAATACAAACGCAACATGTAATGTGTTGGTTCCATGTTTTCATGAGCTGAAATAAAAGATCCCCCAAAATGTTTATACGCACAAAAAAAGCTTATTTCTCTCAAATGTTGTCCCCAAAATTGTTTACATCCACCTGACAGGTGTGGCATATCAAGAAGCTGATTAAACAGCATGATCATTACACAGGTGCACCTTGTGTGATGGGGACAATAAAAGACCACTAAAATGTGCAGTTTTGTCACACGACACAATGCCACAGATGTCTCAAGTTTTGAGGGAGCGTGAAATTGACATGCTGACTGCACAATTGTCCACCAGAGCTGTTGCCAGAGATTTGAATGTTCACTTCTCTACCATAAGCCGCCTACAACGTTGTTTTAGAGAATTTGGCAGTACGTCCAACCGGCCTCACAACCACAGACCAAGTGTATGGTGTCGTGTGGGCGAGCGGTTTGCTGATGTAAACGTTGTGAACAGAGTGCCCCATGGTGGCGGTGGGGTTATGGTATGGGTAGGCATAATCAACGGACAATGAACACAATTACATTTTATCGATGGCAATTTGAATGCACAGAGATACCGTGACGGGATCCTGAGGCCCATTGTCGTGCCATTCATCCGCCGCCATCACCTCATGTTTTAGAAAGTTAATGCGCAGCCCCATGTCGCAAGGATCTGTACACAATTCCTGGAAGCTAAGAATGTCCCAGTTCTTCCATGGCCTGCATACTCACCAGACGTCACCCATTGAGCATGTTTGGGATGCTCTGGATCGAGGTGTACGACAGCGCGTTCTAGTTCCCGCCAATATCCAGCTACTTCATACAGCCATTGAAGAGAAGTGGGACAACATTCCACAGGCCACAATCAACAGCCTGATCAACTCTATGCGAAGGAGATGTGTAGCACTGAATGAGGCAAATGGTGGTCACACCAGATCCTGACTGGTTTTCTGATCCACGCCCCTACCTTTTTTTTTTTAAAGGTATCTGTGACCAACAGATGCATATCTGTATTCCCAGTCATGTGAAATTCATAGCTTAGGGCCTAATGAATTTATTTCAATTGACTGATTTCCTCATATGAACTGTAACTCAGTAAAATTGTTGAAATAGAAATTGTTGCGTTTAGATTTATTTGTTCAGTATAATTTCCCTCTTTCATTTCTCTGGTGAAACTAAACACTTCCTCTGCTGTGATGACTCTATGGCTCCTCTATGGCTCCGGTAGACCTAACCACACCCTGGACCTATCCTAGGCACCTTTCCCCAGGCCAGGCATTCCAGAGCAGGGTGGGACCAACAACAGAGCCAAGTCCCAGAACGTGTGTGTGTGTGTGTGTGGGGGAATAAGATCTTACAGAGGCCAGGAATGAGAGACAAGACCCAGCATGTCAAACGGCTTGATTGATACCTGATGTGGTGGGGGTGTGCGTTATGTGTGTGTGTGAGAGTGTGTACTCGTGTGTGAGAGAGGGAGTGTGTGTGCAACTTGGTGAGGAGTCAAAATTTAAGTGAAATGTGAAAACCTGAGTCTCTAACAAAACTAGTAGAAACAGGTTCACAGTTGATAGAAATTCCTCAAGCCTGTGTGTGTGTGTGTACAACAATGATGTTTTCAGTTCGGGCTTTTTCATTTAAAAGCTGTCCTAACAGAGTGTTGCCTAATAACCAGCATATGGTGAACCTTTCCAATTCCTCCTACGACCATATATGGGAGGACAGGTAGCGTCTCATATGTTTACATTAACCCAATCTTTTTCTCTCTCTCTCTCCTTCACATTGCTAATT
>NC_140004.1:45793836-45811336 GCF_964263955.1 Coregonus lavaretus
CCTCTCTCTCCCTCCTCCACCCACCCCTCCCTCTCTCTCTCCTCCACCCACCCATCCCTCTCTCCTCCACCCACCCATCCCTCTCTCCTCCACTAACTCTCTCTCCTCCACCCATCCCTCTCTCTCTCTCTCCTCCACCCTCCCCTCTCTCTCCTCCACTAACTCTCTCCTCCACCCTCCCTTCTCTCTCTCTCTCTCTTTCCTCCACCCTCCCCACTCTCTCTCTCTCTCCTCCACCCACCCCTCTGTCTCCGCCCCCCTCTCTCTCCTCCACCCTCCCCCTCTCTCGCTCTCCCTCCTCCACCCTCCCCCTCTCTTGCTCTCCCTCCTACACCCTCCCCTCTCTCTCCTCCACCCTCCCCTCTCTCTCCTCCACTAACTCTCTCCTCCACCCTCCCCTCTCTCTCTCTTTCCTCCACCCAACCCTCCCCTCTCTCTCCTCCACCCTCCCCCCCTCGCTCTCCTCCACCCTCCCCTCTCTCTCTCTCTCCTCCACCCTCCCCTCTCTCTCGCTGTCCTCCACCCTCTCCTCCACCAACCCCTCTCTCGCTCTCCTCCACCCTCCCCCTCTCTCTCTCCTCCACCCTCCCCTCTCTCTCTCTCTCCTCCACCCTCCCCTCTCTCTTTCCTCTCTCTCTCCTCCACCCCCTCTCTCTTACCTCTCTCTCTCCTCCACCCCCCCCCCTCTCTCTCTCTCTCTCTCTCTCTCCCCTCAACTAACTCTTTCTCCTCCACCCTACCCTCTCTCTCTCCTCCACCCTCCTCACTCTCTCTCTCCTCCACCCTCCCCTCTCTCTTTCCTCCACCCTCCCCTCTCTCTATATATCTCTCTCTCTCCTCCACCCACCCCTCTCTCTCTCTCTTCTCCTCCTCCACACTTTCCTCCACAGTCCTCTCTCTCCTCCACCCTCCCCACTCTCTCCCCTCCACCCTCCCCTCTCTCCTCCCCTCTCTCTCCTCCACCCTCCCTTCTCTCTTTCCTCCACAGTCGTCTCTCTCTCCTCCACCCTCCCCTCTCTCTCCTCCACCCACCCCTCTCTCCTAGAAGAGGATTTTCTAGAAGAAACGCATAGTAATTTGGATGTGGCAACAGGAGTGGGGTGGGGGGGGGGGGGACAGTGGTGTGTAGTCATAAAAACTCAAAAAGTGGGGGTGTGGCCATCTTGTTCTCAAAAGGGTTTTTGCCTTTGTCATATAAGGTTGAAGAGGTAGTTGAGGGGAGGTTATTAAAAGTTAGAGCGAGGTATGAAAACATCACTGTGTCTGATAAATGTATATGCCCCAGTGGTGGCAGTTGAGAGGGTATGTTTTTTAGAGACATTATCAAATACCATTGAGAAATGTAACAATTAAGATGATTTATTTATTGCTGGGGGTTTTAACTGCACAGTCAGTGATTTAGATAGAAATCACAAAGAACCTCATATAGCCTCAAGGACTTTTTTTTAAACGCCTCATTGTAACACATGAACTGTGTGATATTTGGCGGAGTCAACATGGAGGCACGAGACAGTACACCTGGGCGCATGTGAGAGAGAACACCATCTCTATGGCCAGGTTAGATAGGTTTTATTGTTTTGAGCATCAATCTCAGGTCTGTAAATCAAGTGTGATAACCCCAGTGGGATTTTCTGATCATTGTTTAATAACAGAGGTGGTGTTCATTAACGATGTAAAACCCCAACGCGCATACTGGCATTTTAATATAACTTTATTGAGTGATGCTAACTTCAGGAAATGTAGTTTTTTCTGGGAGAGGTGGAGGTCTCAAAAGGCCAGTTTTGTATCCCTTCAACAGTGGTGGGATATAGGGAAAATCCAGATTCAACAATTCTGTAATCAATACACGAGGAATGTCACCAAGGATATCACCAGATCAATGAAAGCCCCAGAGACTGAAATAGTGGAACTCATGACCTTGGTTGAGACCACAGGAGATCGAGGTCATACTCAGGCCCTCAAGAGGAAAAAAGCTGCATTGGCAGATCTGCTGGGTATCAGAGCACAGGGGGCATTGGTTAGAAGTAAGTTTCAGGGAATCTCTGAAATGGATGCCTCATCCAAATGTTTCTTTGGTTTAGAGAAAAAGAATGGACAAAGAAGAATTATTCATTGTCTCAAATCAGCAGTTGGACAGGAGCTCACTAGCCCTAGTGAAATTAGAAAGAGGGCAGTAGAGTTCTATGCTGAGTTCTACAAGTGTGAGTACAAAGAGGATAAAACAGGGACACAGCAGTTCCTTGATGGGCTCCCACAGGTGGCTGCAGAAGCTCAGGTTGAGCTAGAGCAACCATTGTCTTTGCAGGAGCTATACACCGCATTAAAAGGCATGGAAAATGGAAGAGCACCAGGCATTGATGGGCTTCCCGTTTACTTTTTTAAGTATTTTTGGGCTATGTTGGGAGAGGATTGGCTAGCAGTAGTTAAATTATAGTTTAACCGGAGGGTTACTACCAATAAGCTGCAGAAGAACTGGAGGCCGGTGGCTCTATTGTAAACTGATTATAAGATCCTGTCAAAGGCTTTGTCCAACAGGCTGAGGGAGGTGATGGAGCAAATCATACGGACCAGTCCTACTGTGTTACTGGCAGGCAGATGGGGGATAACATTTCTCTGATCCAGGATGTTTTGGACGTCTCTAGGGCTATTGGGTTGGATGCTGGTCTAATTTCAATTGATCAGGAAAAGGCATTTGACCGAGTTGAACATCAATACTTATGGCACATTTTTGAGGCGTTTGGTTTCAGCTCTGGTTTTATTGCCATGATAAAGGTGATATATGGGGACATTGAAAGTGTATTGAAAGTTAACGGTGGTTTGAGTGCTCCTTTTAAAGTGTGTAGAGGTATTAGGAAGGGGTGTTCTTTGTCGGTAATGTTATATGCCATTTTATTTTTTTATTTTTTATTTCACCTTTATTTAACCAGGTAAGCCAGTTGAGAACAAGTTCTCATTTACAACTGCGACCTGGCCAAGATAAAGCAAAGCAGTGCGATAAAAACAACAACACAGAGTTACATATGGGGTAAAACAAACATAAAGTCAAAAATACAACAGAAAATATATATACAGTGTGTGCGAATGTAGTAAGTTATGGAGGTAAGGCAATAAATACGCCATTGCTATAGAGCCTATGCTGATGATGTAGTTGTTTTAGTGAAAAATCAAGCGGAGGTGGATAGTATGAGTCTAATGGTTGATCGTTTTAGGGGAATATCCTCTGCAAAGGTAAATTGGGAAAAAAGTTGTGCTTTACAGATTGGAGAATGGTCTGGAGGGATCATGGCTTTGCCAGGGGTGCTGGAATGGTGTAAGGGAGGTTTTAAGTATCTTGGAGTTTACCTAGGAGATGAGGGGACAATGGGAAAAAATTGGATTGGGGTGGTTGAAATGGTGGAAGGGAGGATGAGGAGATGGCATTGGTTGTTATCTCGTATGTCATATAGGGGGCGCACTATTATAGTTAACAATGTGATTGCCTCTGCACTGTGGCATCGGTTGTCAGTTTTAGAGGCACCATCTGGCCTTCTGGCTAAGATACAGGCGATTACTGTAGATTTATTTTGGGATAAATATCATTGGGTTCCACAAAGTGTTTTGTATTTGTCAAAAGAGGAGGGGGGACAAGGTCTTGTACATCTTGCTAGTAGGGCTGCTGCTTTCCGTGTTTCAGTTTATTCAAAGGTTGCTTTATGGACCGGAAAATGTGGTTTGGAGAGGGGTGGCAGGTCTTATATTACAGCAGGTTGGGGGATTAGGTTTAAAGAAGGCTTTATTTTTGGTTGATGGTAGCCAGATTTCTAGGGAGGTGCGTATGTTATTGTGTGTTTGTATGTACACCACAGACGTCATCACGCAACAGACGTCATCAGAGCGCGCAACAGAACCGTGTACTGCCTACACTCGGTTTGTTGTTTTTATGAAATCGTTTTAAAATCATAGCTAAAGTTTGCATTGCTACTGATTCCGCGACGCGGTCAGCCTTTACGGCTGGGACCGCAAGTTTGTGTCCCAGATTCCTGGTTACCAACAACAACGAGACGACGTACAGAGAGGAGCAAGATGTCTCTCATGGCTTCGCTCACCCCTAGATGTACCACCTGCCAGTACCTGAGCCAGAGAGTCGCTGAGCTGGAGGGGAGAGTATCTGTCTTGCGCCAGATCAAGGAGGACGAGGAACTCCTGGACTCCATGGTTGCACAAACCACCTCCAAAATCGACGACGTCACCTGCCCCTGGCTCGGCACCTCCACTTCTGAGGAGCCTGTAACGGAGAAACGCCATTCGGTTCCCTTAAATGAGCCTTGGCCCAGGCTAGGAGCTAAACCGAAGGGCCCGGTCTGTTCCACCCCTTCTGCTCCGCCTGGATTGCTGTCCGGGGAGTAAAGCACTCCAGGAAACAGAATCCATCAAATGTTTCGGAAGTGCTACAATTGGGGAGGAGATTCAAGGTCCTGGAAGACCTGGAAGTGCATTCCAATCATACTGTACAGGGTCCCTCCGCTCCATCTCTACTGCTGCCGTCTCACTCTCAGGTGGAAGTGCCCAAGCACACTCATCTGCGCTCCTTGCCTACCGCTCGGTCGTCAGTCTCAGCTGCTAGCCCCCCTCAACCTGCTAGGAGGCAGATCACCTGGGAGAGGCCCCGTCATTTACCCAATAAACCCATCTGTAGTCCTTCCGTTCTCGTGGTGGGTTCATCCATGGTCCGAAACGTTTCAATCCGGAAAGCTGAGACTTTCTGCTACCCTGGCGCTAGGATCTCTGACCTATATTCCATGCTACCGCTACTTATCAGCAAGCACTCCGCCGCTTCAACTGTCATTGTCCAAGTTGGGTCAAATGACATTAAACTCCAGCAGTCAGAGAAATTGAGAGACGATTTTAAAACATTGATAAATACGCTGCTGGAATCTGGGAAGCAGTGTGTTGTTTCCGGTCCTTTTCCATCCCCACGGATATGGTTTTTAGTCGTATATACGCCAATTACACACCTGGCTTAAGGGATACTGCTGCACGATGGGAATTCCTTTTGTGGATAACTTTACAGCTTTTACAGACCGACCAGGTCTATTTCTTCGGGACAATTTACATCTTAACAGGTATGGCTCCAGCATCCTCTCCACCAACATGTATCTTACTCTTGCCTCATGTAGAGCCTTTGATACATGACGTTGTGTCTTTTCGGGGGTTGACTTTTGGGATTGTACGCTCCCCTATCAGACTATGTTCAATGCTCCTCTCCCAGTTTCATTCATTAGTCCCTCAATTGCAAATATGGAACAAACTTCAGCTAACAACCTTTCTGCAATTCCTAGATTATTGTCCAATCACCGTATTGCGAATACTACTTACATGCAGAGAGGTATTGTTAGTAGTAATCTTTTCCCCATAAAATTGAGCTCTGTCAATAGCCCGAAAATGGTTTATTGCTCATTCAGTGCAGCTTCAGGTGCTACCCTGGATCCTCCATCTGATATGAATTCCCGTAGCAATGGCATTGGAATAATTCATTTGAATGCTAGAAGCCTGATCCAAAAGTTGGACTTTATTGAAATGTTGGTCTCACAATCAAAATGTTGACGTACTGATTGTATCTGAATCGTGGCTGTGTGATTCTGTGCCTGATTCAGATGTTCAGTTGATTGGGTACAATATTTATAGAGCTGATAGAGTTGGTAGAGGTGGTGGTATCACGATTTATGTAAAATGCTGCTTAAATGTTTCTGTGTCCATATCAACCTCTGTCCCAAAGCAATATGAATGTCTAGTTTTAAATGTGGTACTTGGTAATAATGCTGATGATATTTCAAATGATATCAGTGACCATTGCTCTATTGCTTGTATTAGAGATACCAGGCTGAAACACTCTGATCCCTGTATAATCTCTAAGAGAAATTATAAACATTTCTCACAGCAAGCTTTTATCCTTGACTTACAGTGGGGGAAAAAAGTATTTAGTCAGCCACCAATTGTGCAAGTTCTCCCACTTAAAAAGATGAGAGGCCTGTAATTTTCATCATAGGTACACGTCAACTATGACAGACAAAATGAGAAAAAAAAATTCCAGAAAATCACATTGTAGGATTTTTTATGAATTTATTTGCAAATTATGGTGGAAAATAAGTATTTGGTCAATAACAAACGTTTCTCAATACTTTGTTATATACCCTTTGTTGGCAATGACACAGGTCAAACGTTTTCTGTAAGTCTTCACAAGGTTTTCACACACTGTTGCTGTCGCTGGCCAACACGGACTTTCAACTCCCTCCAAAGATTTTCTATGGGGTTGAGATCTGGAGACTGGCTAGGCCACTCCAGGACCTTGAAATGCTTCTTACGAAGCCACTCCTTCGTTGCCCGGACGGTGTGTTTGGGATCATTGTCATGCTGAAAGACCCAGCCACGTTTCATCTTCAATGCCCTTGCTGATGGAAGGAGGTTTTCACTCAAAATCTCATGATACATGGCCCCATTCATTCTTTCCTTTACACGGATCAGTCGTCCTGGTCCCTTTGCAGAAAAACAGCCCCAAAGCATGATGTTTCCACCCCCATGCTTCACAGTAGGTATGGTGTTCTTTGGATGCAACTCAGCATTCTTTGTCCTCCAAACACGACGAGTTGAGTTTTTACCAAAAAGTTCTATTTTGGTTTCATCTGACCATATGACATTCTCCCAATCCTCTTCTGGATCATCCAAATGCACTCTAGCAAACTTCAGACGGGCCTGGACATGTACTGGCTTAAGCAGGGGGACACGTCTGGAACTGCAGGATTTGAGTCCCTGGCGGCGTAGTGTGTTACTGATGGTAGGCTTTGTTACTTTGGTCCGAGCTCTCTGCAGGTCATTCACAGGTCCCCCCGTGTGGTTCTGGGATTTTTGCTCACCGTTCTTGTGATCATTTTGACCCCACGGGGTGAGATCTTGCGTGGAGCCCCAGATCGAGGGAGATTATCAGTGGTCTTGTATGTCTTCCATTTCCTAATAATTGCTCCCACAGTTGATTTCTTCAAACCAAGATGCTTACCTATTGCAGATTCAGTCTTCCCAGCCTGGTGCAGGTCTACAATTTTGTTTCTGGTGTCATTTGACAGCTCTTTGGTCTAGGCCATAGTGGAGATTGGAGTGTGACTGTTTGAGGTTGTGGACAGATGTATTTTATACTGATAACAAGTTCAAACAGGTGCCATTAATACAGGTAACGAGTGGAGGACAGAGGAGCCTCTTAAAGAAGAAGTTACAGGTCTGTGAGAGCCAGAAATATTGCTTGTTTGTAGGTGACCAAATATTTATTTTCCACCATAATTTGCAAATAAATTCATTAAAAATCCTACAATGTGATTTTCTGGAGAAAAAAATTCTCCATTTGTCTGTCATAGTTGACGTGTACCTATGATGAAAATTACAGGCCTCGCTCGTCTTTTTAAGTGGGAGAACATGCACAATTGGTGGCTGACTAAATACTTTTTTTCCTCACTGTATATCACTCTGAGCTTTTATCCACTTGCTGTTTTCTGGACCCGGTTTTAGCCCTTGCTTTTTTCTCTTCTATTGTTACCTCTGTCTGATAAACACGCCCCGCTTAAGAAGCACAGAGTAAGAAACCGAACCAGTTCTTGGTTCTCTCCTGAATTGTCAGGTCTTTTTCTGCAAAAGAATCGGGCCTGGGCCTTGGCGAGGAAAACAGGTACTCCAGCTGATTGGCTGTTTTTTAGGCAATTGAGAAATAAATGTACTGCAGCTGTCAAAAAGGCAAAATCAAATTACTTCCTTAATGCTATGACAGATTCTGCAGGAGATCCTGCAAAATTCTAGAAAACCGTTAACTCACTGAAACAGGGGTATTCTGCTGTTTCTCTTCCTAAGCAAATTATCTCAGACTCCTGTATTCTAAGTGAAAAAAAAGGATATTTGTGATGCTTTTAATAAGCATTTCATCTCTGCTGGTTTTTTATTTGAAAGGAAAAGTGGCCATTGTGGTACTGGCCAGTTAGTTGATTTTTCGTCTTGCTTTTCAACCGTTACTCTGAAAAATGGTAACCCTGTTTTTAGTTTCCAGAAAATAACTGAAGCAGAGGTTCTAGCTGCCCTGTGTGCCATTGATACTAAGAAATCCTTAGGCGCGGACAATTTAGACCCGTACTTACTTAAGTGTGCTGCACCTATCATTGCTGGTTCAGTGACACACATTTTTAATCTAACATTAAGCACAGGAAATATCCCTAAGGTGTGGAAAGCAGCTTTTGTTCTGCCATTACATAAGGGACGTGACGGTAGTGATTTGGATAACTATCGACCCATCTCTAGGCTCCCTTGTCTGGCAAAAATCCTAGAATCTATAGTCAACAAACAGTTACAATCTTTTCTTTCTGTTAACAGTATTTTTAGCCCCAATCAATCTGGTTTTAGATCTAAACACAGTACCACATCGGCCACTATGCTTGTTGTAAATGATATTGCAAATGCCTTAGATGATAGAAAGCACTGTGCTGCGTTGTTTGTAGATTTGTCAAAAGCTTTTGACACTGTAGACCATGCTATCCTTTTGAGTAAGCTGTCATCTATAGGACTGGGCACTGACGCCTGTCGATGGTTTTATGACTATTTTAAAGATAGAACTCAGGCCGTCATGGTCGACGGGGTCATGTCTGACCCCTTACAGTTACTTAAAGGGGTCCCTCAGGGTTCAATAATTGGCCCACTATTGTTCTCACTTTATATAAACAACATTGGTGATGATGTCAGATATTGTAAATTCAATTTATATGCAGATGACACAGTGATGTACTCTATTGCTCCAACAGCGGACCAAGCTTTAATGCAGTTGGATACTACAGGGGTCTCTTTTACAGCTTAAACTTGTTTTAAACGCTAAGAAAACAAATGTCATGTTTTTTTCTAGGTCTAAACTCTCAATTAGAAACACTTTTGTAATCACTAGCTTGGATGGTACTCAAATCAAACAGGTCTCTGCATATAAATACTTAGGGGTATGGTTAGATGATAGGCTTTCTTTTAAAAAACATGTTACTGAATTGGGAAAAAAGCTCAAATTCAAGATAGGGTTCCTTTACAGAAACAGGGCTTGTCTGTCCTCCGAAAATAGAAAACAAATTGTGCAGGCTACTTTTATGTCCGTTTTAGATTATGGTGATATTATCTATATGCATGCATCGGCAAACACATTAAAACCACTGGATGCTATTTACCATTGTGCACTCAGGTTTATCACGGGTGATAGTTACAAAACTCATCACTGTTTCCTATATCAACATGTGGTTTGGGCCTCTCTATCTGTGAGGCGAGAGCAACATGCTCTCTTGTTTATTTATAAAGCACTTCTTTTAAAACTACCTCCATATATATCATCATTCATTTCCACTAGATATACTAAATTTAAAACCAGATCACAGATGTGGATTACATTAGAGACTCCTGTGGTCTCCACAGAGTTGGGTAGGACTGCCTTCAGTTCCTTTGCACCTTATTTATGGAACAAACTGCAGATCCAACTTAAGTTAGACCCTTGCCCATTTTAAAAATGTTATGAAGGATCAATATGTCTGTGATTGTTTCTGTTGAAATGTGTTTTTTGTTTTGTATGTTTGAAATGTTCTTGTCTGTATGTCTAAAACTGTCATGTTTACACAGGGCACAGCCGTAAAAGAGATCCAGGTCTCAGTCTGTTTTCCCCTGTTAAAATAAAGATTTAAAAAAATCTGTGGAGCATAATGAAGTTGTCAGTGGAACTTCAGCGGAGTCAGTGCATTGGCTGTTGGAGGAACCTCTGGTGTATGGGGCAAGACTGGATTGTACAACTGCAGCTGTTTCTCCAAGATTCTGGTGAAGGGCAAAATCATCACCTTAAAACAGTTAATGGCCATGGCTGGGCCCACCTTAATGGATGGAAGACGGGTGGCTGAACATTTGGGGGTGAGGTCGGAAAGGATTGTCAGACAACTGCTGGGAAGCTGCAGGGAGGCTCTGTCAGCAGAAGAGTGGGGTATGCTGAATAGTCACAAGAAGAAGGTACAAGAGGAAAACGTCTCATTTCCAAGACTAGGGATTACACCCAATATCTCAGAGTCCGAAAGAAAGGCGTTATTACTGGATTTGAGAGGGTTGGAAGAGGTGGGTTTGGATGAGGTGAATGGGAAATACTTATATACGAGGTGTGTCAAGGTTTTGAATAAAGATACATTGAAAAATAGAAAAGACACTCCATGGAGGGTAAAATTGGGCATTGATGACAAGGTAAAGCCAGCATGGAGAGCACTGTACAAGCCACCGTTACAAAAGGGTACTGGGGATATGCAATGGAGGGTTTTGCATGGCATCATAATAATAATATGCCATTTAGCAGACGCTTTTATCCAAAGCGACTTACAGTCATGCGTGCATACATCTTTTGTGTATGGGTGGTCCCGGGGATCGAACCCACTACCTTGGCGTTACAAGCGCCGTGCTCTACCAGTTGAGCTACAGAGGACCACAAACCTGAGTGCATCATTGCAGTTAATGCTTTTGTATCTGTTATTAACTCAGATGTTGGAGATGGATGTCCTTTTTGTAACATAAGAGAAACAATTGTTCACTGTTTTATGGAGTGTGAGAGGATAAAACCTCTCTTGGAAATACTGGAGTCTTTGTTTACAGCTGTAGGGGAGATTTTCAATAACACTGTTTTTATTTTGGGGTTTCAATATAGTAAACAACAGAAAAGAAAATGTCAACTGTTACATTTTATTTTGGGACAAGCTAAGATGTTATTTTTTCTGAGTAGGAAACATAAGATAGACACGGGATATGGGCAGGATGTAAGATGTGTTTTTAAAGGATTAGTGAAAGCAAGAATAAAAGTGGATTTTGAGTTCTTCTCGGCTGTAAAAGATCTCCCATTGTTTGAGGAGAAGTGGGCCTACGAAGGAGCGGTTTGTTTTGTGGAGGAGGGGAAACTATTTTTTGTTGATGAAATGAGTTGAATATATATGTTTTTTTGTATTTGTATTTAATTTATTTGTATTTTTGTTTTCATTTTTTATTTAGGAATAACATTTGTTGTTTCATTTCTGAAAAGGCATTGTGACATTATTTATGTTAACACTTTAGTATAAAATAAAGGTTTATAAAAACTCAAACTCTCTCCCCCTCTCTCTCTCTCTCTCTCTCTCTCTCTCTCTCTTTCTCTCTCCTCCACCCTCCCCTCTCTCTCTCTCTCTCTTTCTCTCTCCTCCACCCACCCCTCTCTCCTCCACCCTCCACTCTCTCCTCCACCCTCCCCTCCCCTCTCTCCTCCACCCCTCTCTCTCTCCTCCACCCTCCCCTCTCTCTCTTTCTCTCTCCTCCACCCACCCCTTTCTCCTCCACCCTCCCCTCCCCTCTCTCCTCCACCCCTCTCTCTCTCCTCCACCCTCCCCTCTCTCTTCTCCTCCACCCTCCCCTCTCTCTCTCTCTCTTTCTCTCTCCTCCATTAACTCAATGCTCCACCTTCCCCTCTCTTTCCTCCACAGTCCTCTCTCTCTCCCCTCCACCCTCCCCTCTCTCTCCTCCACCCTCCCCTCCCCTCTCTCCTCCACCCCTCTCTCTCTCATCCACCCTCCCCTCTCTCTCTCCTCCACCCTCCCCTCTCTCTCTCTCTCTCTCCTCCACTAACTCTCTGCTCCACCTTCCCCTCTCTCTTTCCTCCACAGTCCTCTCTCTCTCCTCCACCCTCCGCTCCTTTTCTCTCCTCCACCCTCCCCTCTCTCTCTCTCCTCAACCCTCTCCTCTCTCTCTCCTCCACCCTCCCCTCTCTCTCTCCTCCACCCTCCCCTCTCTCTCGCTCGCTCTCTTCCACCCTCCCCTCTCTCTCCCCCAACCCTCTCTCCCAAACCCCCCCCCCTCTCTCTCCCCAACCCCCTGTCACTCTCTCTCTCCACAACCCCCTCTTACTCGCTCTCTCCCCAACCCTCTCGCTCTCTCTCTCTCTCCTCCACTAACTCACTCTCCTCCACCCTCCCCTCTCTTTCCTCCACAGTCATCTCTCTATCCCCTCCACCCTCCCAACTCTCTCTCTCTTTCTCTCTCTCCTCCACCCTCCCCTCTCTCTCCTCCATCCTCCCCTCTCTCTCCTCCACCCACCCCTCTCTCTCTCTCTCCTCCACCCACCCCTCTCTCTCCGCCCCTCTCTCTCCTCCACCCTCCCCCCTCTCTCTCTCTCTCTTCTCCACCCTCCCCCCTCTCTCCTCCACCCTCCCATCTCCCCCCTCTCTCCCTCCTCCCCTCTCTCTCCTCCACCCTCCCCCTTCTCTCTCCTCCACCCTCTCCACTCTCTCTCCTCCACCCTCCCCTCTCTCTCTCCGCCCTCTCTCTCCTCCACCCTCCCCTCTCTCTCTCCTCCACCCTCCCCTCTCTCTCTCTCCTCCACTAACTCTCTCCACCCTCCCCTCTCTCTTTCCTCCACAGTCCTCTCTCTCTTTCCTCCACCCTCCCCTCTCTCTCTCTCCTCCACCCTCCCCTCTCTCTCTCTCCTCCACCCTCCCCTCTCTCCTCCACCCTCACCTCTCTCTGCCCCTCTCTCTCCTCCACCCTCCCCTCTCTTTCATCCACAGTCATCTCTCTATCCCCTCCACCCTCCCGACTCTCTCTCTCCTCCACCCTCCCCACCCTCCCCTCTCTCCACCCTCCCCTCTCTCTCCTCCAGCCACCCCTCTCTCTCCTCCACCCTCATCAAAGGGCATTATTGCCATGGGAAACATATGTTTACATTAACCCTCTCTTTCTCTCTCACTCATCCAACCTCACCTCTCTCCTCCACCCTCACCTCTCTCCGCCCCTCTCTCTCCTCCATCCACCCTCCACCCTCCCCGCTCTCTCTCCTCCACCATCCCTTCTATCTGTTTTTCCACCACCCTTCCCCTCTCTCTCCTCCACCCCACCTCTCTTCCACCCTCCCCCCTCTCTCTTCCACCCTCCCCTCTCTCTCGCTCTTCCACCTTCCCCTCCCATCTCTTCTCCACCCTTCCTTCTCTCTCTCTCTCTCTCTCTCTCTCCTCCACCCTACCCTCTCTTGCTCTTTCACCCTCCTCTCTCTCTCCTCCACCACCCATCCCTCTCGCTCCCCCACCCTCCCTCCCATCTCTCTCTTCCACCCTCCCCTCTCTCTTCCACCCTCCTCTGTCTCTCTCTCTCTCTTCCACCCTCCCCTCTCTCTCGCTCTTCCACCCTCCCCTCCCCTCCCTCCTCCACCCTCCCCTCTCTCTCTCTCCTCCACCCACCCCTCTCTCTCTCCTCCACCCTCCCATCTCGCTCCTCCACCCTCCCCTCTCTCTTCCACCCTCCCCCTCTCTCTCTCTTCCACCCTCCCCCCTCTCTCTCTCTCTCTCTCTCTCTCTCTCTCTCCCACCCTCCCCTCCCCTCCCCACTTCTCAACCCTTCCTTCTCTCTCTCTCCTCCACCCTACCCTCTCTCACTCTTCCACCCTCCGCTCTCTCTCTCCTCCACCCTCCACCCCCTCTCTCTCCTCTACCCACTCATCTCTCTCTCCACCACCCTTCCCTCTCTCTCCTCCACCCTCACCTCGCTTTCTCTCCTCCACACACTCCTCTCTCTCTTCTCCACCCACCCCTCTCTCTCTCTCCTCCTCAACTCTCTCTCTCTCCTGCACCCTCCCTCACTCTTTTCTCCACAGTCCTCTCTCTCTCCTCCACCCTCTCCTCTCTCCACCCTCCCCTCTCTCTCTCTCTCTCCTCCACCCACCCCACCCCACCCCACTCTCCTCCACCCTCCCCTCTCTCTCATCCACCCACCCCTCTCTCCTCCACCCTCCCCACTCTCTCTCTCCTCCATCCTCCTCTCTCTCTCTCTCTCCTCCACCCTCACCTCGCTCTTTCTCTCTCCACACTTTCTCACTCTCTCTACTCCACCCTCCCCACTCTCTCCTCCACCCACTCAACCCTCCATCCACCTTTCTCCTCCACCCTCCCCCCTCTCTCTCCTCCTCTCTCCTCCATCCACCTTTCTCCTCCACCCTCCCCACTCTTTCTCTTCCACCCTCCCCACTCTCTCCCCTCCACCCTCCCCACTCTCTCCCCTGCATCTCCCCACTCTCTCCCCTCCACCTTCCCCACTCTCTCCTCCACCCTCCCTCCCCTGCACCCTCCCCACTCTCTCTCCTCTATCCTCCCCACTCTCTCTCCTCCACCCTCCCCTGCACCCTCCCCACTCTCTCTCCTCCACCCTCCCCACTCTCTCTCCTCCACCCTCCCTCCCCTGCACCCCCCCTCCACCCTCCCCACTCTCTCTCCTCCACCCTCCCTATCCTGCACCCTCCCCACTCTCTCTCCTCCACCCTCCCCACTCTCTCTCCTCCACCCTCCCCACTCTCTCCCCTCCACCCTCCCCACTCTCTCTCTCTTCCACCCTCCCTACTTTCTCTGCTTCCTCTCTTCCACGAATGTGTACCTGCATTGCATCAATTCTTGTTTGAACAATAGGTGCAGGGGTATTTATTTAATTAATCATTTCCTTTACTAGAAGCCCTATTGCAATAAACAGCTTTATAACTGGGAAAACCGCGGTGGTGCAACATCAACGTACGCATGCAAGGACTCTAAGACCTCGCTCTTTCTCTCCACTCTTTCTCGCTATCTCTACTCCACCCTCCCCACTCTCTCCTCCACCCTATCTCCCTCCTCCATCCAACTTTCTCCTCCACCCCCCCTCTCTCTCTCTCCTCCACCCTCCTCTCTCTCCTCCACCCTCACCTCACTCTTTCTCTCTCCACTGTCTCTACTCCACCCTCCCCACTCTCTCCTCCACCCTATCTCTCTCCTCCATCCACCTTTCTCCTCCATCCTCCTCTCTCTCTCTCTCTCTCTCCTCCACCCTCACCTCGCTCTTTGTCTCTCCACTCTTTCTCACTCTCTCTACTCCATCCTCCCCACTCTCTCCTCCCCCCTCTCTCTCCTCCATCCACCTTTCTCCTCCACCCTCCCCTCTCTCTCTCCTCCACCCTCTCTCTCCTCCATCCACCTTTCTCCTCCACCCTCCCCACTCTCTCCCCTCCACCCTCCCCACTCTCTCCCCTGCATCTCCTCACTCGCTCCCCTCCACCCTCCCCACTCTCTCCTCCACCCTCCCTCCCTCCCTCCCCTGCACCCTCCCCACTCTCTCTCCTCCACCCTCCCCACTCTCTCTCCTCCACCCTCCCCACTCTCTCTCTCCTCCACCCTCCCCACTCTCTCCCCTCCACCCTCCCCACTCTCTCTCCCCTCCACCCTCCCCACTCTCTCTCCTCCACCCTCCCCACTCTCTCTCTCCTCCACCCTCCCCACTCTCTCTCTCCTCCACCCTCCCTACTTTCTCTGCTTCCTCTCTTCCACGAATGTGTACCTACATTGCATCAATTCTTGTTTGAACAATAGGTGCAGGGGTATTTATTTAATTAATCATTTCCTTTACTAGAAGCCCTATTGCAATAAACAGCTTTATAACTGGGAAAACCGCGGTGGTGCAACATCAACATAGGCACGCAAGGACTCTAAGGCGGGGTACATGAAAGATACTGCTCCTTGCAAATTACACATATTGCAGAGGTTTTTCATACACAAGCATACAGGTGCGCAGACACACACACACACACACACACAGTGTCGTACCTCCAGGGCGTTGATGGTTGCGGTCTGTGTGGAGCAACATGGCGATCGGCAAGCCTACATTCTTAGAGCGTCCCGCAACCAGCACGTTCTTCCCCACTGTCTCGATACCTGCACACACAGACCTGTCAATCACAGGCACGTCCTTCTCCACTGTCTCGATACCTGCACACACAGACCTGTCAATCACAGGCACGTTCTTCCCCACTGTCTCGATACCTGCACACACAGACCTGTCAATCACAGGCACGTCCTTCTCCACTGTCTCGATACCTGCACACACAGACCTGTCAATCACAGGCACGTTTTTCCTTACAGTCTCTATACCTAGACACAAAGTTAATTTTAAGTGAGTATCCTATTAAAATTCATAAATGTTATTTTAATTCAATCCCTAACTGGGTTCAAACAGGGCTAGCAAAGTATTTTCCTATGATTTTAAAGCTAATAAAAACATCACAGCATTTCGCTACAACCGCAATAACATCTGCTAAATATGCGTATGTGACCAATAAATGGTGATTTGATTTACTAGAGTAGACAGTTCAGGTGTAGTAAAATAAGGTGCTGCCACCTAGTGGATAAACCAGGGTATGACAGCTGGGCAGGCAGTCCTTCAGTCAACACCACTACTTTCACAGCAACCCTTCCCTCTTCTCCAGTTTAGATTGGCTTTAAAGGGATAATCCGCTAGCATATACCCAATCATTGCGCTAACGCTAGTTAGCATTGGCTCGCAAACCTACCTCTAACTTTCTTCATACTGGGCACATACAATTTTTATCCACGAGTTACATTTTAGTCATTTAGCAGACACTCTTATCCAGAAGCAATTAGGGTTAAGTGCCTTGATCACAGATTTTTCACCTAGTCGGCTCGGGGATTAGAACCAGCAACCTTTCGGTTACTGGCACTACGCTCTTAACCACTAAGCTACCTGCCGCCCACTAGAGTTCATCTGACTCTGGAGAAGTATCCCTTTAAGCCACTAATTTCACAGCAACCCTTCCCTCTTCTTCAGTTTAAATTGGCTTTATCCTCCTCCTTCACATTTACAAAGCATATCACAATGACACAAAAAAAAAGGACATTTCAATAAACTACATTTTACAAAGACAATATAGTAACCTGTTCTCCTGATGATCTCCCATTCAGCAGCAGAGTGGCTGTGTGTGTGTACCTGCTCTCCTGATGATCTCCCATTACAGCAGCAGAGTGGCTGTGTGTGTGTACCTGTTCTCCTGATGATCTCCCATTACAGCAGCAGAGTGGCTGTGTGTGTGTACCTGCTCTCCTGATGATCTCCCATACAGCAGCAGAGTGGCTGTGTGTACCTGCTCTCCTGATGATCTCCCATACAGCAGCAGAGTGGCTGTGTGTGTGTACCTGCTCTCCTGATGATCTCCCATACAGCAGCAGAGTGGCTGTGTGTACCTGCTCTCCTGATGATCTCCCATACAGCAGCAGAGTGGCTGTGTGTACCTGTTCTCCTGATGATCTCCCATACAGCAGCAGAGTGGCTGTGTGTACCTGTTCTCCTGATGATCTCCCATTCAGCAGCAGAGTGGCTGTGTGTACCTGCTCTCCTGATGATCTCCCATACAGCAGCAGAGTGGCTGTGTGTACCTGCTCTCCTGATGATCTCCCATACAGCAGCAGAGTGGCTGTGTGTGTGTACCTGCTCTCCTGATGATCTCCCATACAGCAGCAGAGTGGCTGTGTGTGTGTACCTGCTCTCCTGATGATCTCCCATCCAGCAGCAGAGTGGCTGTGTGTACCTGCTCTCCTGATGATCTCCCATACAGCAGCAGAGTGGCTGTGTGTGTGTACCTGCTCTCCCATACAGCAGCAGAGTGGCTGTG
>NC_140004.1:45816336-45818836 GCF_964263955.1 Coregonus lavaretus
GTTGCCCCAACACTGCTGCCCCAACACTGTTGCCCCAACACTGCTGCCCCCACACTGCTGCCCCAACACTGCTGCCCCCACACTGCTGCCCCAACACTGCTGCAGCATAACACTGCTGCCCCAACACTGCTGCCCCCACACTGCTGCCCCCACACTGCTGCCCCAACACTGTTGCCCCCACACTGCTGCCCCCACACTGCTGCCCCCACACCGTTGCCCCCACACTGCTGCCCCCACACTGCTGCCCCCACACCGTTGCCCCCACACTGCTGCCCCCACACTGCTGCCCCCACACTGCTGCCCCAACACTGCTGCAGCATAACACTGCTGCCCCAACACTGCTGCCCCCACACTGCTGCCCCAACACTGCTGCCCCAACACTGCTGCCCCAACACTGCTGCCCCAACACTGCTGCTCCAACACTGCTGCCCCAACACTGCTGCCCCAACACTGCTGCAGCATAACACTGCTGCTCCAACACTGCTGCCCCAACACTGCTGCCCCAACACTGCTGCCCCAACACTGCTGCCCCCACACTGCTGCAGCATAACACTGCTGCTCCAACACTGCTGCCCCAACACTGCTGCCCCAACACTGCTGCCCCAACACTGTTGCCCCCACACTGCTGCAGCATAACACTGCTGCCCCAACACTGCTGCCCCAACACTGCTGCCCCAACACTGCTGCTCCAACACTGCTGCCCCCACACTGCCGCCCCAACACTGCCGCCCCAACACTGCTGCAGCATAACACTTCTGCCCCAACACTGCTGCCCCAACACTGCTGCAGCATAACACTTCTGCCCCAACACTGCTGCCCCAACACTGCTGCAGCATAACACTGCCGCAGCATAACACTGCTGCCCCCACACTGCTGCCCCACACTGCTGCAGCATAACACTGCTGCCCCCACACTGCTGCCCCAACACTGCTGCCCCAACACTGCTGCAGCATAACACTGCTGCCCCAACACTGCTGCCCCAACACTGCTGCAGCATAACACTGCTGCCCCCACACTGTTGCCCCCACACTGCTGCCCCTACACTGCTGCCCCAACACTGCTGCCCCAACACTGCTGCAGCATAACACTGCTGCCCCAACACTGCTGCCCCAACACTGCTGCCCCCATGCTGCCCCCACACTGCTGCCCCCACACTGCTGCCCCAACACTGCTGCCCCCACACTGCTGCCCCCACACTGCTGCCCCAACACTGCTGCCCCCACACTGCTGCCCCCACACTGCTGCCCCCACACAGCTGCCCCAACACTGCTGCCCCAACACTGCTGCCCCCACACTGCTGCCCCAATACTGCTGCCCCCACACTGTTGCCCCAACACTGCTGCAGCATAACACTGCTGCCCCCACACTGCTGCCCCCACACTGCTGCAGCATAACACTGCTGCCCCCACACTGCTGCCCCCACACTGCTGCAGCATAACACTGCTGCCCCAACACTGCTGCCCCCACACTGCTGCCCCCACACTGCTGCTCCAACACTGCTGCCCCAACACTGCTGCCCCCAACACTGCTGCCCCAACACTGCTGCCCCAACACTGCTGCCCCCACACTGCTGCCCCCACACTGCTGCAGCATAACACTGCTGCCCCAACACTGCTGCCCCCACACTGCTGCCCCCACACTGCTGCCCCAACACTGCTGCCCCCACACAGCTGCCCCAACACTGCTGCAGCATAACACTGCTGCCCCCACACTGCTGCCCCCACACTGCTGCCCCCACACTGCTGCCCCAACACTGCTGCCCCCACACTGCTGCCCCCACACTGCTGCCCCAACACTGCTGCCCCAACACTGCTGCCCCCACACTGCTGCCCCAACACTGCTGCCCCAACACTGCTGCCCCCACACTGCTGCCCCAACACTGCTGCAGCATAACACTGCTGCCCCAACACTGCTGCCCCAACACTGCTGCCCCCACACTGCTGCCCCAACACTGCTGCAGCATAACACTGCTGCCCCAACACTGCTGCCCCAACACTGCTGCAGCATAACACTGCTGCCCCAACACTGCTGCCCCAACACTGCTGCCCCCACACTGCTGCCCCAACACTGCTGCAGCATAATACTGCTGCCCCCACACTGCTGCCCCAACACTGCTGCAGCATAACACTGCTGCCCCCACACTGCTGCCCCAACACTGCTGCCCCCACACTGCTGCAGCATAACACTGCTGCCCCCACACTGCTGCAGCATAACACTGCTGCCCCAACACTGCTGCCCCCACACTGCTGCCCCAACACTGCTGCCCCAACACTGCTGCCCCAACACTGCTGCCCCAACACTGCTGCAGCATAACACTGCTGCCCCAACACTGCTGCCCCAACACTGCTGCCCCAACACTGCTGCCCCAACACTGCTTCCCCAACACTGCTGCCCCAACACTGCTGCCCCAACACTGCTGCCCCATATGTAATAATAGGTAGCACCAATGAATCAAACGGTTCAGTGAAACCTTTAAAAGGTAGGACACCCATGGCTTTAC
>NC_140004.1:45821336-45843836 GCF_964263955.1 Coregonus lavaretus
CAGTGTGTCATCTCAACTTGATCTGACAGGAGTTATATTTGGCACACAACGTGAATTGTCAGTCCTATTGTAACCTTCTTAACCAATGCCAAGCTGAACTGAGCCGAGATAACTAACTAGCTGGCTAAAAACCTCAACCTCTTTGCATCCCCAGCGCCAACAGCAATGCTCTTCACGGACCGATTGTCAGAGAGATAATGCAGAAATTAATGCAATGCAAGTTCGACGCGTTTGTTGACAGTAGCTATCTATCGTCTTAAAAATCTCCCCCCCCCGTTATTTTCCACCAGATAGCACCTGCCCTTGCTACAATCTCACCGACTGACACGTGACGAACAGTCACCCTTCACCGGTATAAACTAGCAGCAGTATGGAGCATCCCTCCTCTCTGTCTCCCTCACTCACTCTCCGACATGTTTCTTGCTTTTTACCTGGTGACCGACTCATGGAGATGTCTTCTCTGGCTCTCGCACTTTCTGTGCATACGCAGTTTTGCTCGGCAGTGGTGGAAGGACAGACCGTTACAAATCCTGAAGGAGGAGCGTAGCGGGGAGATAGAGGCCGCCATGTTGCTCGCCCCGCCACTGTGTGTGTGTGACTGTGGATAGGGGGTAGCCCAAAGGCCGGCAGATGGCGATATTTGGGATTGATGGTTTCATTTTACCGTCCAAATGCATTTTATGCAGCTGGCAATACACTCGTATCCCCCGTGGACCGGTTCATACCTAAAACATTCTCCATTCAGGCTGCAAATGCATAGATTTCCTCCTTAACGATATTTAATGGCGAGAAGGCAGGAAAAAACGTGTAAAATATGCATACTTTCTTTATGAAACACCATTTTCCAACACATTCTAGTGGCTAATGCTACTTCCTGAATTTGCTCTGTGCATTCAGCCAGCCTTGATCAAACCTACAGCATCATTGCGTTTTGGTACAGCAGAAATTGTGTGGACCAGCTCTCTGAGCTCCACCATTTCTCTCTCCAGCTCTGTGAATGTATCCCTCTTAGTGATGGAGGAGCAGTGCAGTTGTGGGACCTGGGTGTGTTCAGTGCTTGGTGGGGGGGGGGACTATCCTCGTCTGCAGGACAGTTTGAAGAGGTGTGATCACACTCACTCAGGATGGGGGAGTCGTCACAGAGAGAGAGCTTTATCCTGCTGTGCTCTCTCTTTGATCTAGTAAAAGTCCTGCTGGAACTGCATGAGGATGCCCTGCAGCCAGGTCTGTTCTGTCCTAGCAGCTTGGTAGCCTTATTTAATAATGAGGAATAAAGTTTATCCTGTGTCGGTGAGTGTTGCTATTAAGTGAAGTTAGAGCATCTAAGCAATACAATGTGTTCTATACAGCTGTCAACATTGTACAAGGAAAGAGCCACTTTATCAATTATATAATCATTAACCAGATTACACCGTATACCAGACTTCAATGAGTGATAACTCAGTTCTAGAATGTTGTCATTGATGAGAATGAATCTAAAAATCTATTGACGTTCAGAATAAGACTTAGTTTAGACATTCAGCCTGTATTGTAGTTTCATGACCAGAGACAAATCTTCAAAGGCACAGTATTTATTTATTCAGAGTGGTACATGCATTCACACAGTTTTGATTTATAGGATCCTTCCCACTATATGATTGATATGTCAAGTGATAAAATCCCAAGTTATCAATTAAAAGTTTATGGAAAAACTGCACTTGTCCTCATGTGAAAATGACAGTTTATTAAATATTCTACAGCTGTAATTTCATAAATCAAATCAAACTTGATTTATATAGCACATTTCTTACAACGGATGCATTTCAAGATGTTCACAGTCGTTGGATGGGGTGTTGTCTGTAAAGTGGGCCACAGATAAACACTATGCATGCCAGTCTCTCTTGGCTAAGAGTTGAGGAGAGACTGACTGCATCACTTCTTCTTTTTATAAGAAACATTAATGTGTTGAAAATCCCAAATTGTTTGCATAGTCAACTTACACACAGCTCTGACACACACTTACCCCACCAGACATGCCACCAGGGGTCTTTTCCCAGTCCCCAAATCCAGGACATAGAGCCATTATTGCATGGAACTCTGTTCCATCTCATATTGTTCAATAAACAGCAAACCTGGTTTCAAAAAACAGATAAAGCAACACCTCACGGCACAACGCCTCTCCCCTATTTGACCTAGATAGTTTGAGTGTATGTATTGATATGTAGGCTACGTGTGCCTTTAACATTTTTTTATGTCGTTCTGTCCTTGATCTGTTCTTGTCTATTAATGTTTCATGTTTTGTGTGGACCCCAGGAAGAGTAGCTGCTGCTTTTGCAACAGCTAATGGGGATCCTAATAAAATACCAAATACCAAGTGTCCATATGGTGCAAGGGACTTTACCATTGAAAAGGCAGTGAAGTCAAATGATTTCTCTATCAAGGAGGGAGGGTCTTACAGCCTCTGTGAAGACCATCCTTACTGGCACCAGGTCCAAGGTCAACTCCACATCACTGGAAGGGACACTTGCATCTTCGTTGTGTGGATGACCAAAGCCTCCATCACCGTCCCCATTCAGTGTGACGACCTCTGACCTCTGGCAGACTCCTATTGCTGGACTGGAGGACCACATGCTCCCAACGTTGGCACTTTAACAGTGAACATCTGTAAATATCTTGTAAATAGTTTTTGCACAAATCATATTTTGTTCTTACCTAGGTTTTATTCCAATCAGTTTTTTTTGGGGGGGGGCACTGGATCAACATTCTCATCGCGCCTCCTGTCAGTACCTGTTTTCAGGGAAGCCATTGGTCCAAAAATATTCCACATAGTTCATACACACACAATAGGCTCCTAGAATAAGTTTTGCTCAACGTAGCCAACTACAGTAATGTAGTTAACGTAAGTTCAATCACAAAGTGTGATGGGTGATTTGAAGGAGTCAGGCGCAGGAGGGTAAATCCCAGAATACAGAGTTTATTCCGTAATCCAGCGTAACCAGTCGCACTGGAACAAACATGCACACGGGGAAAATACCCCGGCAACACAAAATACTGAGCTCCACCGAGCTACTAATCCTCACAATGAACAATCACCCACAAGGACAAGGGGGCAAAGGGAACACTTAAACACGTACTAATGAGGGGAATATGAACCAGGTGTGTGTAATTGACAAGACAAGACAAATGGAATGATGAGATATGGAGCGGCAGCGGCAGTGGCTAGAAGGCCACAATTCACATTTAATTTTATAATGGGCACAGTGGAAATGTATATCTGTGATGTTCAAATTACTTCTTACCCCCTTTGTTGTGTGGAGCTTCCTTTTCTGGTAAATGCAGGACGGGAGAGACATCCCTTCTAGCTGAGGGTGGCGTTGATCATACACTGCTTCTCGTGGGTGTCACGTCCTGACTCAGGGGACTCTTATATGTTGAGTCAGGGTGTGTATATTCTTTGTTGTATATATTCTAGGTTGTAGTTCTATTATGTGTAGATCTATGTTGGCCGGTGTGGTTCCCAATCAGAGGCAGCTGTAGCTCGTTGTCTCTGATTGGGGACCATACTTAGGCAGCCTATTGGCACTAGTGGGTTGTGGGATCTTGTTCCGTGTAAGGTTTGTTGTGTGTTACCTTAGGACTTCACGTGTCGTTAGTTGATTGTTTTGTCGTGTGTTTATTCGTGTTAATAAACATGTTTGCATATCACGCTGCGCCTTGGTCCGTCCCGTCCGTCAACGAGCATGACAGTGGGGTGAACCTGATGTTCCGCATGTCACGCCTCATGTCTAAAACATGGGGAAAAAGTCAAACTTGATAGGGGGATCATCTGAAAGGGACTGACATGCAAGGATGTAGCATAAGGATTTTGGCCACTGGCCAGCAGACCACGATTTCTACATTCAGGTCCTAAATCTGTGGCATGCGATGTTTGTAAAGGCAACATTTCACTGCTGTGTCAAGCTAGTTTGCCACATTTTCTACTAGCCATTTCACTGCTGTCTCAGGCTAGTTTGGCACATTTTCTACTAGCCCAGTCTGAAAAGTATTAAACTCGGGCTAACTTAATTTCCATCCCTGCTGACATATATGACTGACTTCACAGGTCATTTGATTGGTCATGTACAACAGATGAACTCGTGGAACAAAACTGTTTGTGTTTTGTAAGGGGAAAACATTGAGCCCATAAGTCCTTTGTGAGCTAGCTAGCCAACTTTAGCTAATGTAGCTAACTAGCCAACCAAGGTGCCTAACTAGCTAGCCCACCAGGTGATAGCTAGCTAGCTAGTTAACGTTAGCTCACCATTCATGTAGTCAGACTTTTCTAAGTGGTGACATGCTAACTAACCAACTATCCTTGCCATGGTACCGGCCTAAAGTTAGCTAGCAAGACTGACTACACGAACTGCGAGTTAATGTTAGCTAGCTAGCTAAATATCCCTTCCATGGTGGGCTAACGCTAGCTAGCATGTCACCACATAAAAAGTAGCTGACTAGCTCACTAAAGACTTGTCAATAAAAAGGTCACAACCAGCTAGCATATGCTGGTTTTATTTTTTCTTGTAAGGAAGGCAACGTGCGTTGTACACGTAACTACAGTCGGTGGGTACTGTATCTAGCTAATTTTTATAAGCACCTAGCTAACCACAGATCTTTGACCTAACCAAAATTGCTTGTTAGCAGCTAGCAAACAGAGCTTACCTTATCACATGGCTCCAGCGATGCCTCTTGCTTACAGAGGTTGGAAAACAATAAAAGGAATGTGTGCTTATCGGAGTAGTGGTTACAATCCGGTACATAGCGCAGAACCATCCTTGCTTCTGATCGATGGAGAGACCTAAGGTTAGCTAGTGTGGTCCTCTGTAGCTCAGCTGGTAGAGCACGGTGCTTGTAACGCCAAGGTAGTGGGTTCGATCCCCGGGACCACCCATACACAAAAATGTATGCACACACGACTGTAAGTCACTTTGGATAAAAGCGTCTGCTAAATGGCATATTATTATTATTATTATTATTATCTAGCTGGCTAGCTCATCACGTCTCAGTCTAAACTGTACACTCAAAAATACAGAAAGGAGTGGGAATCAAACCCTGAATTCAAAGGCTGGTTAAAGACGTTTATTGGAGATGATACACAGGCATACTGCCTGTATTGTAAAGCTGATTTCTACGCCAAACTTAGTGATGTAAAAAAACACATGACAACTCAAAAACATTCTCAAAAGGCAAGGCCTTATAACAGTTCCACCCAAAACAAGCTGCCATTTATGGTTTAAAAAATTGACTCTGCAAAAAAGGCTGAGGCCACCAAATCTATAGCCCGTGCTGTTGTGGCTTTCCTCGAGAAGTGTTGTCTTAAAAAAAGATAAACTCCTGGGGATATGGACTGACAATGCCTCTGTTATGACGGGGATTAACAATGGGGTCCATAAAGTGCTGAAGGAGGAGTATGGCCTCAAAGATCTGGTTCTTATTCGCTGTGTGTGCCGGTCTCTGCAGCTTGCTGTAAGTCATGCTTCCAATGACACCATCCCCCGTAGTGTGGAGTACTTGGTACGAGAGACTTATAACTGGTTTTCAGTGTCTCCAAAGCGCAGGGAGGCCTACAAGGCCATGTATGAGACCATCAACTGTGGGGAGAAACCTTTACAGATAACCAAGGCGTGTGCCACACGTTGGCTCTCCATTGAACCCGCGGTTTCACGTATTTTGGACCAGTGGGAGGAGCTTAGGCTGCATTTCGCAGTCACCAAGTCCAGTGAACACTGCTACATGGCTGAGGTTTTATACTCCATGTACAGTGATCCACAAAACATATTGTATCTGACTTTTTTGAAGTCAGTGCTGGGTGAGGTACAGTTGGCCGTCAAGGCTTTTGAGGGAGAGCAAGTAGATCCTCTTAAGCTACTTGACAGCTTGGTTAGCCTGATCAAGTCGGTGAGCAGCAGGGTGCTGAATCCACTGGCAAATGTTGATGTACTCAAAGGGCCAATAGATGGATACATCAGTCCCAAACTGTACCTTGGTTACCTTTTTGAGTCAAAGGCAGCTTAGCTCCACCTTGCGCCTGAGGATGAAAACAATGTCCGAAAGCGGTGTGTAGCCTTCACCATCTCCCTCACTAATGAGTTGAGGGTGAGACTGCCGGACAACATCGAAGCATTGCAGTACATGTCAGTTTTCAATGTGGAGGAAACTCTAAAGCACAATAAGAGCCCTGGAGAAATAGACAAAATAGCCAAGCTCCTTGGCTACTCCCCTGCAGAGATAGACAAGATTGTCCAGCAATGGCGTGCCATCCATCTTAGTAAATGGAATGAGACAAAAAACACACTGGGCTTCTGGAGTGAGATTTGGAAGTTCAGGGATGCAGCTGATATCAACCCGTTTCAAGAACTTGCCATGGCTGCTGTGTCTGTGTTGTCCTTGCCACACTCGAATGCTGAAGTCGAGAGAGTATTCAGCCAGATGAGCGTGGTAAAAAGCAAACTTAGAAATCGAATGTCCTTGCAGACCCTTAACTCCATCCTGTACATTCGATATGGACTGAAGCTGTCTGGTGAGGCTTGCTATGAGCACCAGCTGCCTGATAAGGTTTTGCAGCTTTTTGGCAAATCAGCTGCTTACTCATTTAAGTCAGCTCCCTCAGTTGCTGAACCTGCCATAGAGATCCTTGACCAAAATGACGATGACCCACTCTTTCTGTGAGCCAGCACATCCTGTGTGTGTGTGGAGAGGGGTCTGAATTTTTATTTTATTTTTTACCTGAATTAGGGCCAGACTAGTTACCATCATTTTATCACATTGCCATTGACATTTTTTTCTATTGTCTCTTTTTGGTCCATTTAGATTGTTAATGTAGATTGTATACAAAAAAAGTTTTTTTATGTGGTAAAAAAATGTCATGTTTTACTGTGACTTGTTCTAGGCTCCTAAGTGGACCATAAGGTTAAAAACCAAACCAAACTTAAGAAAAATAAAAAATAAAAAATAAAATAAAACTAAGTAACTCCGCCAGAGTGTCTCTTTTGGGTCAATTTTGCCGGTCCCAAGCCCGGATAGCTAAATAGCTAGCACTGCTAATGACGTAGTTAACTAGCTAGTGCTGCTAATGACATAGCCAACTAGCGTTGTTAGCTAGGGTTTCTAACGATGTATACTGAACAAAAATATAAACACAACATGCAACAATTTAAAAGATTTTGCTGAGTTACAGTTCATATAAAGGAAATTAGTGAATTGAAATAAATTCATTAGGCCCTAATCTGGGGAGCCAGGCCCAGCCAATCAGAATGAGTTTTTTCCCACAAAAGGGCTTTATTATAGACAGAAATATTCCTCAGTTCGCGGAACCAAAATATTCACTAAGGATCTAACGATACAGCTGTTTTAGTAACTGTATTACCACATTTTCCCCTAACCTTTTCCAAACAACTGTCATTTTGACCACTCCCCCAAACAATTCAGACAAAAACTTAGAGGTTATGAAATCGTCCTCTACTTCTCTGCTTTTCCAAAACTGAAAAAGTATTAGGAATAGCTTCTACCAATCAATAGATAGAGCTGTTTTAGTAACCCATCAACTGCTCTCTTTCTAGATGCAGTAAGTAATGTCAGAAGCTAGCAGATTCATTACTTACCAACAACAGCTGCAAATTCCAATAAAACTACATCACGTTTTGAAGTTCACTTTCCTTGCTAACAACACTATCGTGAATCTAGCAAATTAGTTTTGTGGGTCAGAGTCACAGGAGGTTGGTGTCACCTTAATTGGGGAGGACGGGCTCGTGGTAACGACGAGGGCGGAATCAGGTGGAAGGTATCAAATACATCAAAACACATTGGTTTCCAGGTGTTTGATGCCATTCCATTTGCTCTGTTCCGGCCATTATTATGAACCGTCCTCCCCTCAGCAGCCTCCACTGGTCAGAGTGCAGTATTTATTTAGTTTAAAAGAAAAAAAGTTTATTGTTAGCTAGCCAAGGCTACTGTTGCCTAGAAACACTTAACTCGGGAGGGAGAGAACGTCTTCATAGCTCGAAAAAATTCCCAAGGTAATGTGAATCTGTTTCGGACCGAACATCTAGGGCTAAGATTCCGAATGCTTCCCCCGGTTTGGACGACCTGGAATGATACCGTGAAGATTTCTAATGTTCACTAGTAGAGCTCTGCTACCTGACCTGAGTCCGACGGACCCCGGCATTATACATCGGGTTAGGGCCGGGCAAGGCCTGTTTTCTCATCAATAACTAGGGTACGGGTAGGGCTCGGGTATCACTAAATTGATCCCTAACATTTTAAAGCGGAGCCATTTGCGCGTTGCTCTGCTGCTCAGTACAGTCATATCTGACTAAGATCATAACATGGTATCAGAAGTGCTTCAACCTCGTCAAATATAAAACAGGAGAGATTATTTTCACAGAAAATAATAATGTTCCTTGAGTTGTCAGAGTTTAGATTGATGAAAAGTAGCTAACAGCAACTGAACTACTACTACTGACCACAACCAAACAACTACTGACCACAACCAAACAACTACTGACCACAACCAAACAACTACTGACCACAACCAAACAACTACTGACCACAACCAAACAACTACTGACCACAACCAAACAACTACTGACCACAACCAAACAACTACTGACCACAACCAAACAACTACTGACCACAATTACTGACCACAACCAATCAACTACTGACCACAATTACTGACCACAACCAAACAACTACTGACCACAATTACTGACCACAACCAAACAACTACTGACCACAACTACTGACCACAACTACTGACCACAACTAGAGACCATAACTACTGTCGACAATTCCTAAACACAACCACTCAACTACTGCCTACAACTACTGACCACAAACACACAACTACTGAACCACACAACAAATGATCAGAACCACACAACTGACCACAACTACTGACCACAACCACACAACTACTGACCACAACCAACCAACTACTGACCACACATCTACTGAACCACAACTACTGACCACAACAACACAACTAGAGACCATAACTACTGAACACAACTCCTGAACTCAACTCCTGAAAACAACTCCTGACCACAACCACACATTTACTGACCACAACTGCTGAACCAAACAACTACTGCCCACAACTTCTGACCACAACAACACAACTACAGACCATAACTACTGACCACAACTACTGACAACAACCACACATCTACTAAACTACAACTACTGACAACAAAACTACTGACCACTACTGACCACAACAACAGACCATAACTACTGACCACAACTACTGACCACAACAACAGACCATAACTACAGACCATAACTACTGACCACAACTACTGAACCACAACTACTAACCACAACTACTGACCATAACTACTGACCACAACAACAGACCATAACTACTAACCACAACTACTGACCACAAAACTACTGACCACAACTGACCACAACAACAGACCATAACTACTGACCACAACTACTGACCACAAAACTACTGACCACAACTACTGAACGACATACCTACTTACCAAAACCACATACCTACTCACCACAACAACACAATTGCTGACCACACAACTTCTGAACACAACCACTAAACATGACTAGTGACCACAACAACTGACCACAACCACACAGCTACTGACCACACAACTACTGGACACAACTACTGACCACAACTACTGACCACAAAACTACTGACCACTACTGACCACAACTACTGACCAAACACACAACTACTGACCACAATAACTGACCACAACCACACAACTACTGACCACAACCAACCACTGACCATAACAACTGAACCACAACTACTGACCACAACAACACAAATAGAGACCATAACTACTGACCACTACTACTGATCAAAACTATTTACCACTATTGACTTGGGATGGGCATTTGAAATTGATTTCACTATTTAAATAATATAATTAAACTTTTTTAACTTCTTCCACTACCACAAAAAATCATTTTAAAGCGCTTTAG
This sequence comes from Coregonus lavaretus, assembly GCF_964263955.1. Classification (NCBI taxonomy): domain Eukaryota; kingdom Metazoa; phylum Chordata; class Actinopteri; order Salmoniformes; family Salmonidae; genus Coregonus; species Coregonus lavaretus. Next base: position 45,831,306 of record NC_140004.1, read on the forward strand.
CAAGCCCCACAACTTGACTTGTAAAGTTACGATCTAGTTAGCTGTAAATGGCCTAAAGAAACTGCACTATCAATTTAGGAGTCTCAAACCTCACCATGTTCAACCTGCAGATCGATGTGCCTCGCAGATTGGAGTCTGACATTCGCAACAGCAACGTGCAATGCACCCTGGACTGAAGAGGCAGACAAATAGGAGAAATGACCCTCTGTTAAATGACAAATTTCTCGAAGTAGGAATATCGCAAAAATATTATATCAGTCCAGGGTGCAATGGCTCATTCGAGAGAAGACAACCTCCCGTGTTGTGACATCGGGCAGTATTGACATCGGACGTGTATGATAAGACGTTTTCGCGATCTAAAAGTCGTATTCCTATTAACTTCCAGTGTAGTGAGAGTGGCTTTATTGCAATGCTACATCATACCAGCCGAATTTCTGCCTGCCTGCTTGAACGGCAATATCTCAGATACCCATGAAAACATTAAATGACCCAGGGAATAGATAAAATGCACTATGCGTTATGTGGGTTGAATGCTGTAACAACATAGAATAGCACAATGAATAAAAGTCCCATGATGGTAGTGACTGTCCATTACTGCTTATCACTTATTAACCGTAATTTATTCGCATTACTTTACTTTAATAAAATCGTTCAGTTGTTGTGTAAATTACATTTGTTTTATCTGATGACTTTATTATTTCATTCCAAGTCATCATCTCATCTCTACAGAGCTGCTGTCTGACTAAATCACTATCTTGTAGTTCTTGAAATTAAATAAGGCAGACTTTTATGACTGCTGAACACCAACTATCAATCACTTAGATCATGTATTTTCAGGTAGAGATACCTTGCTAAGCAACAGCTGCTCTCTATACCTAGGTTTCCATCCAATTGGCCACAGAGTTTCATGTGAATATTCTAAAATCCACATAAAAATAATATACACATTTTCCCATCAGAGATGTGTTTCCATTATTGGAGATAAAAGGCTGTGAGTGATGACATAGAGCACATAAAAAAAAAAAACATTTTGTGGGTAAATTCCCAATGTACCGAATAAAAAATACAAATTAAATGGGTTTCCATCTCATTTTCAACTCCACTGATAGTTTTCTCACAATTGTTTTTTGCTGTTATATAGTGACTGTGCTTCCTCCACTGTTGGCTAGAGCGCACATATAGCCAGTGGTGTAAAGTACTTAAGTAAAAATACTTGAAAGTACTACTTAAGTAGTTTTTTTGGGGTACCTGTACTTGACTATTTATATTTTTTGACAACTTTTACTTCACTACATACCTAAAGAAAATTATGTACTTTTTACTCCATACATTTTCCCTGACACCCAAAAGTACTCGTTACATTTTGAATGCTTAGCAGGACAGGAAAATTGTCTGATTCACACACTTATCAAGAGAACATCCCTGGTCATCCCTACTGCCTCTGATCTGGCGGACTCACTAAACACATACTTAATTTGTACATGTCTGAGTGTTGGCTATCCGTAAATTTTGTACAAAAAAATAACAAGAAAATGATGCCCTCTGGTTTGCTTTAAATGATTTATACTTTTACTACTTAAGTATATTTGAGCAATTATATTTACTTTTGATACTTAAGTATATTTAAAACCAAATACTTTTAGACTTTTACTCAAGTAGTATTTTACTGGGTGACTTTCACTTTTACTTGAGTCATTTTCTATCAAGGTATCTTAATTTTTACTCAAGTATGAAAAATGATGAGATTATTATGGTCAAAAGAGCCAGATTATTTTTGTCAAACGGCAGCCAAGCATCACAAATGACCCTCGATATTTATTAGAAAGGAGCATCAAGCTCATCACCTTGCACTTTCAACACAATGTGAAGTTCATCATCCTTTATTTCATCTGTAGCCTAATAAACTGCTTGCTTCCTGACGATTCGTAGTGGGAGGACCACACAACACGTCATCGCGTGACTCCCAAATCGATATGATGGTTCCACCGACATTTCTCATATAATTAATTTTACCCACACAAAAAAGATCCCACCTTGTCTAGCGTATTTAGTTTTGTAGACATTTGGAAAGTTTACAGAAAAATGTTCTGTTTCCATCAGGCCTGTCATGGCATTTTTCATCCGACGTACTTTTCTCGCATAATTCGGTTGGATGGAAACCTGGTTAATATCACCTCAAGATCGCGCATTCTTCTCTCTTCCATATCAGGCGTAAAAGAAACACAGACCAAGTAGATGCGCAATGGATTATGGTCATCGTAGTTAATTAACACGTTTTATGCGCTATACGATGTAGAACATTGGCCTGTTAGAAACTACAACTCCCTACAACATCGCACAGTTCAGGCTGGATCTGATTTGTCTCTGACAAACTGTGCGATGTGCACATTGAGCTCAAATAAAAAAAAAAAGCTAACATGGACCTAAAATAAATGAACCAACGTTGGTCATTTAGTTGTTTAAAAACCAAAAAAAAAAAACACCGAAATGTCGGTTAATTGCTCAGCACTACAATTAAACGAATTGTTTAAACAATAATGTGAAGATCTGTTGAAGGAGAAGATGGCGGATAAGGAAAAAATGACTATGTTTTGAGGGAATATGGAATGGAGGATCGCACAGAACTTTTGCAAGAGCTAGAGGAGGAAAGTGAACGTGAAGAGAGTGAGGGTGAATTCATTGTGGTAGCAGGTGCGGTGATGACCGCCGAGAAGGAGCTGAGTGTAGAGGGAAGCGGTGTGGTGTCGTGAGGAAAGCTGGCGCCAAATGCAAAAATAGGGATTATGTGCTCTAGTAGCTCAGAGGTGGAACCTGACGAGAGTATGGATGTACACTACCGGCCAAAAGTTTTAGAACACCTACTCATTCAAGGTTTTTCTTTATTTTTTACTATTTTCTACATTGTAGAATAATAGTGAAGACATCAACACTATGAAATAACACATATGGAATCATGTAGTAACCAAAAAAGTGTTAAACAAATCAACATATATTTTATATTTGAGATTCTTCAACTAGCCACCCTTTGCCTTGATGACAGCGTTGCACACTCTCTCAACCAGCTTTAATAATATAATAATATAATATGCCATTTAGCAGACGCTTTTATCCAAAGCGACTTACAGTCACCTGGAATGCTTTTCCAACAGTCTTGAAGGAGTTCCCACATATGCTGAGCACTTGTTGGCTGCTTTTCCTTCACTCTGCGGTCCGACTCATCCCAAACCATCTCAATTTGGTTGAGGTCGGGGGATTGTGGAGGCCAGGTCATCTGATGCAGCACTCCATCACTCTCCTTCTTGGTAAAATAGCCCTTACACAGCCTGGAGGTGTGTTGGGTCATAGTCCTGTTGAAAAACAAATGATAGTCCCACTAAGCCCAAACCAGATGGGATGGCGTATCACTGCAGAATGCTGTGGTAGCCATGCTGGTTAAGTGTGCCTTGAATTCTAAATAAATCACAGACAGTGTCACCAGCAAAGCACCCCCACACCATAACACCTCCTCCTCCATGCTTTACGGTCAGAAATACACAAGCAGAGATCATCCGTTCACCCACACCGCGTCTCACAAAGACACGGTGGTTGGAACCAAAAATCTCAAATTTGGACTCCAGACCAAAGGACAAATTTCCACCGGACTAATTTCCATTCCTCGTGTTTCTCGGCCAAAGCAAGTCTCTTCTTCTTATTGGTGTCCTTTAGTAGTGTTTTCTTTGCAACAATTCAACCATGAAGGCCTGATTCACACAGTCTCCTCTGAACAGTTGATGTTGAGATGTGTCTGTTACTTGAACTCTGTGAAGCAATTATTTGGGCTGCAATTTCTGAGGCTGGTAACTCTAATGAACTTATCCTCTGCAGCAGAGGTAACTTTGGGTCTTCCATTCCTGTGGCGGTCCTCATGAGAGCCAGTTTCATCAGAGCGCTTGATTGTTTTTGCAACTGCACTTGAAGAAATGTTCAGTTCTTGAAATGTTCCGTATTGACTGACCTTCATGTCTTAAAGTAATGATGGACTGTCGTTTCGCTTTGCTTATTTGAGCTGTTCTTGCCATAATATGGACTTGGTCTTTTACCAAATAGGGCTATCTTCTGTATATGCAAAGTGTGTGCAAAGATGTAATCAAGGCAAAGGGTGGCTATTTGAAGAATCTCAAATATAAAATATATTTTGATTTGTTTAACACTTTTTTGGTTACTATAAGATTCCATATGTGTTATTTCATAGTTTTAATGTCTTCACTATTATTCTACAATGTAGAAAATAGTCAAAATAAAGAAAAACCCTTGAATGAGTAGGTGTTCTAAAACTTTTGACCGGTAGCATAGTACCTGCGGTGAGGAGTGCGGGCCTTGTCCCAGGGATGAAAAGGATGATTCTGGCCCAGTGGGAGTGACATTTGTGGAGAGAACAGATCCTTGCATTTTGGCTGATCCATATGTGGTGTCAGGTTGGGTGGAGAAGAGGTTGGGGACTGTTGAGTTGGTGGGAGTAACTCGGGAGTCGATCAGTGATGATTTATTGTATTTCTTCAGCCCAGAGGGAGCGGGCGCTCCGGATCATGCAATTAGGGACAACAAATGTGACTTGCTTTGCTCTCCGGAGCAGGGCACCATTGAAAGGAGTGATAACCGGGGTGGCATTAAGTGTTGAGGAGGATCAGTTGAAATTGAAGATTCCCCGTGTCTGTGACGTCCCGCCGTTTAGTGCGACGCAGACCCGGTGGAGAGAGTGGGGAAACGGAGAAGACATTGTCAGTCCTGCTGAGTTTTGATGTAGAGTCTTTGCCCGACAAGGTCAAGTTAGGAAGTGTAAGTTATCGTGTGAGAGCTTTTGTTTTCCGAAAATACTATGGTGTTTTCGGTGTCAAGTTTATGGGTATGTTGCAGCAGTGTGTAGGAGGGAGGGTCCTAGATGTGATAACTGTGAACAGTTGCAGGGGGTGTTGAGTGGTAGTGTTCTGTCCCCTTAAACCGTTGGTCTGGGGTAGGATTAGATAGGGTTAAATAGTGGAATGGGTGGTGTTTTTTTTTTATAGAGTGCGAATAGTTGACAGAGCAATTTTCATATACATTTTTCCCCGTATTGTATTACCGTATCAATAATTTAATGCAGGTAGACCGTGAATGGCCTCACACACCAGTACAGTAGGTGGCGGTGTATGCACCTAAAAATTGAATGCAATCCGCCAACTAAATCCTAAAGAAGAAGAAATCATCAGGGGATGACGCATTTTGCAACACACGGTTTGAAAACCCACGTAATCAAACTAAGCTTCGGACGTCATTGATCACGTTATATAATGTTACTTTGAAACGAGCATCGGTACGTTGCGTCGGATCAGTAGTGCGTTGAAAACGGCATCAAGAGCTCCGGTATCAATAGTCACATCACTACTGTGGGAAGCATTGGAATCAACATCGGCCAGCATCCCCTGTGGAACTCTTTGGACACCTTGTAGAGTCCATGCCCCGACAAATTGAGGCTGTTCTGAGTGCAAAAGGGGGTGCAACTCAATAATTAGGAAGGTGTCCCTAATGTTTTGTACAGTCAGTGTGGGTGTCATTCAATGTGTTTGTGCGTGCACGTGTGTGAATGCGTGTTTTGTACATTCGAATGTGTGGGTGTTGCGTGGCCACGTGTGTATGGACACGGGGTGTGTAATTTGTGTAGGCTAAAAGTTTGTTGACAGTCCAAGAGTGGGTGTTTGTGTAAGATTGCAGGGGTGTAGGGTCTATACCTGGTCACATGAACCCTATCAGTCCCGAGACCCCGGCAAAACAATCAACTTTCTCATTGATCTGATTTATCTGCATTCATCCAGCCCTCATATTTCGCCTCACAATGAAGTGTTTTACTGTTTTATTTTCAGGACGACCAGGGCTACAAGTAGAACACACAACAATTTGACATAAACAGTTGCATTCATGAGTTTTATTGACAAAGCATCCATAATAGATATAGCAATGTATATCATCTATTGGCCTACTGATAATGAATTACAAAACAGGTAAAAAAAAAAAAAAAAACCGGATACTGTTCACCTTTTACTATTATTCCTGTATTGTTAACATGAATAGTGAGGAATGTGGTTGTTTCTTATGATTGTGTTTAGTATATATATATATATATATATTTTTTCTTTGTGTACACATCCTATGCTGCCTTTTAAAATACACCTTGGTGTTAATGGGACTCCACCCCATGCCTAAATAAAGGTTAAAGAAACCATTGAACCTCGTTCCACAGTAGGCTTCTATAGGCTGTATGCAGGGAGAATCGGTTTAGATCGATTCAGGATTCATGGTGGAAATATTTACTGGTCAGATGGTGCATGGCAGGTTTGCACGGGGACAGTTTGGACTTTGTATCCCCTGACCTTTGTGTCCCCGGCCACTCACCCACCTCAAATTACGTCACACAGATTCTGCACTTTCATCTCCAAGGATAGGGATCTATCTAATGTGTAATTTGGGTGGTTGGATTTCCATAGAACTAACTAGAAAACATTTAATCTGAACAGCAGTGTGTACTGACAGACCACAGAGCGGTTGTAAAAGACAGACCCAAATGAAAGAGAGAAATAAGAGAGAGAGAGAGGTTAGTTAATGATTGACAGCTGACCAATTCCACAAAAGTATAAAGAATCCCTGCATCTCTCTGCTCTTGGGCTCAATTGCTAGATCCCCTCCTCCATCCATCCCTCTTCGCTCCATCCCTCCGTCCGTGCGGCTGTCCTTTCATCATGCAGTGGTTGGCTGTCTGTTGTCTGTTTGTGCTGCTGAGTGTGTCAGCCCAGTCTCAGAATCAGATCTGTACCATCTTCACAGAGGCCAAGAAAGATGGATTCAAAGCTATGTGAGTAAAGCTATGTGACTAAAGCTATGTGAGTAAAGCTATGTGACTAAAGCTATGTGACTAAAGCTATGTGACTAAAGCTATGTGACTAAAGCTATGTAACTAAAGCTATGTGACTAAAGCTATGTGACTAAAGCTATGTGACTAAAGCTATGTGACTAAAGCTATGTGACTAAAGCTATGTGAGAAAAGCTATGTGACTAAAGCTATGTGACTAAAGCTATGTGACTAAAGCTATGTGACTAAAGCTATGTAACTAAAGCTATGTGACTAAAGCTATGTGACTAAAGCTATGTGACTAAAGCTATGTGACTAAAGCTATGTGACTAAAGCTATGTGAGAAAAGCTATGTGACTAAAGCTATGTGACTAAAGCTATGTGACTAAAGCTATGTGAGTAAAGCTATGTGACTAAAGCTATGTGACTAAAGCTATGTGACTAAAGCTACAGTGCCTTGCAAAAGTATTCATCCCTCTTGGCGTTTTTCCTATTTTGTTGCATTAGAACCTGTCATTTAAATTGATTTTTATTTGGATTTCATGTAATGGACATACACAAAATAGTCCAAATTGGTGAAGTGAAATGAAAAAAATTACTTGTTTCAAACAATTCAAAAAAATAAATATCGGAAAAATGGTGCGTGCATATTTATTCACCCCCTTTGCTATGAAGCCCGTAAATAAGATCTAATGCAACCAATTACCTTCAGAAGTCACATAATTAGTTAAATAAAGTCCACCTGTGTGCAATCTAAGTGTCACACGATCTCAGTATATATACACCTGTTCTGAAAGGCCCCAGAGTCTGCAACACCACCAAGCAAGCAGCACCATGAAGACCAAGGAGCTCTCCAAACAGGTCAGGGACAAAGTTGTGGAGAAGTACAGATCAGGGTTGGGTTATAAAAAAATATCAGAAACTTTGAACATCCCACGGAGCACCATTAAATCCATTATTAAAAAATTGAAAGAATATGGCACCACAACAAACCTGCCAAGAGAGGGCTGCCTACTAAAACTCATGGACCAGGCAAGGAGGGCATTAATCAGAGAGTCAACAAAGAGACCAAAGATAACCCTGAAGGAGCTGCAAAGCTTTTATCTGTCTATAGGACCACTTTAAGCCGTACACTCCACAGAGCTGGGCTTTACGGAAGAGTGGACAGAAAAAAGCCATTGCAGTTTTTTAAATCTTATTTCTTGTTTGTTTCACAATAAAAAATATTTTGCATCTTCAAAGTGGTAGGCATGTTGTGTAAATGAAATGATACAAACCCCCAAAAAATCCACTTTAATTCCAGGTTGTAAGGCAACAAAATAGGAAAAATGCCAAGGGGATGAATACTTTCGCAAACCCCTGTATGTGACTACAGCTTTGTGAGTAAAGCTTTGTGAGTAAAGTTTTGTGAGTAAAGCTTTGTGAGTAAAGCTTTGTGAGTAAAGCTTTGTGAGTAAAGCTTTGTGAGTAAAGTTTTGTGAGTAAAGCTTTGTGAGTAACGCTTTGTGAGTAAAGCTTTGTGAGTAAAGCTTTGTGAGTAACGCTTTGTGAGTAAAGCTTTGTGAGTAAAGCTTTGTGAGTAACGCTTTGTGAGTAACGCTTTGTGAGTAACGCTTTGTGAGTAAAGTTTTGTGAGTAAAGCTTTGTGAGTAAAGTTTTGTGAGGAAAGTTTTGTGAGTAAAGCTTTGTGAGTAAAGCTTTGAGTAAAGTTTTGTGAGTAAAGCTTTGTGAGTAAAGATGTAAAAAGCTTTTGTTTCATCAATGCCTTTATATGGTTCACTTTGTTTTCAAACTCACCTGAGTGCCTGGACCTCGGATTCTTTAACCACTTAATACTTTTACATGGATTGGATTTGTCCTGTTTTGCTTATCTGGAATTTCTCTGCTATGGCTGATTTAAAATGGACTGGATTCTAACCCCAGCGCAGTGTAAATATTTTGGTGAAGTGTCGTAATCTTACTGTGTGTGTATGTTTGTGTGTATGTGCATGCATGCTTGTGTGTTTGCCTGTCTGTCTGGGATATTTGGTTTCACCTTTGACCTTTTTAAAACATGTTGGCTGGAGTTTTACTGTTATCTATTGTCAGGGAAGGAGAGTTGTGACATAGGTTGAGTGTGTGTGTGTGTGTGTGTGTAGGGCTCTGGTAGGGCTGGCTCAGAACCTTCCAGATAGTTTGTTGGATGACGTGGTGCCCCTGGTCGCGGAAGCCTTCGCCATGGGCATCCAATGCTGCTCAGACGAACCCCTAGAAGACTGCAACAGAGACGTGGTGAGAGACACCTACCACACCTCCTCGTCTCTAACTGACACATGCCAATCACATTGATGTGCCCAGCCCAGCCAGAGATGTAGGGGACAGGTATAGGGGGTAGGGAGGGGAGGGGCCAGCTCTGCCAGTGGTTGGGAGGGGAGGGGCCAGCCTGGCCAGGGGGAGGGTCCATCGGTAGGAGGTTGGGAGGGGAGGGTTGGTATGTAATTGGGCATTAGTGACTGATATTTTTAGTCAGGGTTCAGATGTTTAACATTTTTGTTTTAACCCTTAATTGGCACACCTGATTCAATTAGTCAAAGGCTTGATGATTAGTTCAAATCAAGCTTTATTTATACAACACATTTCAGACATGGAATGCAACGCAATGCTCTTCACAGGAAAAAAACTAATTAAATTAAATTAAAAGCTGAAATATTTACTACACAACAAACATTAGATAAAAAACAAAAGAAGAACAAAAATTGAATGACTAAAAAGCACCCTGAGGAAAAGCAAAGCTAAAAATATGTGTTTTAAGATCTCTTTTAAATATGTCCACAGTTTTGGCCCCCCTCAGGGTCTCTTGCAGGCTATTCCAGAGGCTGGGGGCATAGTAACTAAAGGCTGCCTCTCCATGTCTCTTGGTCCTAGGCATTGGGATAGATAAAAGGCCAGTGCCAGAGGACCTGAGGGACCTACTGGGTACATAACTTAAAAGCATGTCTGACATGTATTGTGGTGCACATTCGTGGATTGATTTAAAAAACCAATAGAATAATCTTAAAATGAATTCTAAAACTCACAGGCAGCCCAGTGCAAAGACCTTAAAACCGGTGTAATGTGTGCTTTCCATGTGGTCTCGGTAAGTACCCGTGCTGCAGCATTCTGTATGTTTTGCAGTTGACCAATGGCTTTCTTGGCTAGACCAGACAGGAGAGCATTACAGTAGTCAAGCCTGCTTGTGATGAAAGCATGGATGAGTCTCTCTGTATCAGCCTGAGAGAGAAACGGCCGCACCTTGGCAATGTTCCTCAGGTGGTAAAAAGCTATTTTGGTCACATTCCTGATGTGTGATTCGAAATTGAGTTCAGAATATAAAATAACACATTGGTTTTTTTACCTGGTGTTTTATCATTATTGCCCGTGAATTAAAATGTGCGGCCAGATTCTCTCTCTGGGCTTTGGCTCCAATAAGTACCTCAGTCTTGTCTTGATTTAGCTGGAGGAGGTTATTAGCCATCCAAGTATTTAAATCACTAATACAGTTTAATAATTTATCAGTGGAGCTAAACTCCTCTGGTGACACAGAAATGTAAAGTTGTGTATCGCCTGCGTAGCCGTGAAAATCAATGCTGTGCTTTCTGATAACGCTGCCAAGGGATAACATACACTATATATACAAAAGTATGTGGACACCCCTTGAAATTAGTGGATTCAGCTATTTCAGCCACACCCGTTGCTGACAGGTGTATAAAATCGAGCAATCTCCTGGGAAGCCTTAAGTCGTGAGATCACTTTCCTGAGCATGGCTGTGTCATCAGGACTTGCTTGACTGATACCCAGCCCAATGTTGGTTATCTTATCTCTGAAATATGCCGCAAACTCATCACATTTAGATGTGGAGGAAAGTTCACATAGGTTTGAGAGGGTAGGAATTCTCAGGCCATCAATGGTCGAGAAGAGCACTCTCGAATTATTCTGATTTAAATAGTGATCAAGTTAGAAAAATGTGACAGTTTCTTAATAATGCGTTCAGTATTACCCTGTGTTGCTATGGGCAACGAGGTAGTAAAAAATACACAGTGGTGATCAGATAAAGCAACATCAACAATAGAGGATATGTCAATAGAAAGCCTTGTAATAACCAGGTCCAGAGTATGGCTGTGGTTATGGGTGGGCCCAGTAACATGTTGGATAAAGTCCATAGAGCTCAAAAGATTCATAAATTCAATGGCCTCCAAGTCAGTCTCTTTGTCAACATGAATATTAAAGTCGCCCAACACAATGATTTTATCATAGTTCTCAAGGACAATAGACAATAGTAGAGATAAATCAGTGAAGAAAGTGGGGCAGTGCTTTGGTTGCCTATACAGGGTTATGACCAGCACTGGTGGCTGACATTTAAACAGTATAGCATGATGCTCAAAAGACCCAAAGTCACCAAACGAAATATCCTTTCAGCTGAGAGCATTAGTAAATTAAATCAGGTGTTCCAATTTTAGGGTTAAAACTAAAATGTAAAACACCTGTGGGGGCAGAGGAGCGGGTTGGGAAACCCTGGTTTAAAGGCCCAGTGCAGTCAAAAAACATGATTTTCCTGTGTTTTATATATATTTCCACACCATGAGGTTGGAATAATACTGTGAAATTGTGAACATTATGATAATGCCCTTTTTAGTTTAAGAGCTGTTTGAAAAGACCGCCTGAAATTTCATCCTGTTTTGGTGGGATGGAGTTTTGGCCTGCCTAGTGACATCACCAGGCAGTAAATTAGTTAATAGACCAATAAGAAAGAGAGTTCCAAACGTCTCTGCCAATAACAGATCGTTTTCAGTTTTCCCCTCCCCACTCAGACCACACCCAGACAATCCTACCAAAATTCTTGCTTGAGAAATTGCACTTTGCTAAGAAGCTATTTTGGTTTCTTTTTGACCATTTTAATTGAAAACAATCACAGTAAGGTACTTAATTGTTACCCAGAAATGATTTTATATTGAGATAAAAACGGCTGGACCTTTAATAAATTAATCCCATATCTATCTCTATGGTTTTATTTTAATGTTCTGTACAGATACAACAGTACCCTCTGCTGGCTAAAAGGTGTACTTCTATGTGTGTACAGGCGGACCTGTTTCAGAGTGCAGTGTGTTCTTCTGAGTCCCTGGTTGAGAAAAGCAATCTGAAGCACTGCTGCGAGAAGACTGCCACTGAGAGGACACACTGCTTCGTGGACCACAAGGCCAAGGTAAGATAGGCCACACCTCTGAGCCGGGTTCCTCTCTTGGTTTCTATGATTTTAGAAACCTAGATGTGATTTTACACATGTGAATGTATGGCTTTTTGAAGTTTTATGTGTGCTTGTTTTTTTTAAATGGTCGAATTAATAAACTAAACTTCTAGTGAGGTTTTAAATTAACATTTTAGTTATTTAGCAGACGCTGTTATCTAGAGTGACTTACATTAGTGCATTCATCATAAGATACACTACATGATCAAAAGTATGTGGACACCTGCTCGTCGAAGACCTCATTCCAAAATCATGGGCATTATTATGGACTTGGTCTCCCCTTTGCTGCTATAACAGCCTCCACTCTTCTGGGAAGGCTTTCCACTAGATGTTGGAACATTGATGTGGGGACTTGCTTCCATTCAGCCACAAGAGCATTGGTGAGGTCGGGCCCTGATGATGGGCGATTAGA
>NC_140004.1:45848836-45868516 GCF_964263955.1 Coregonus lavaretus
CAGTGGCAGCGATGCGTCCTATGAAGCCGGTGGTGGGTGGTCCAGAAGTCCTGGGGGGGGGGGACACAGACACAACAGGGCGGAATGAAACAAGGCAGCAGTACAGTTCAAGGGAAATCCAAAATACGTAGTAGCAAGGCAGAAGGCTGGTCAGAGTTACCGGGATTGAAGAGTAGTCAGGAGTCGTTATGGCAGAAGCAGGTCTGGATCTCCTGGGGCAGAAGAGTATCCAAAAATCAGGCAGGTCCGGGGTCACAAAACCAGGGTGAGCCAGAAGCGCGAGCAAACAGGTTCCGGGTGTGAGCTTTGCAGACGATCTGACACCGGAGAGCTGAAAGACAGGGCCTTAAATACTGGGAGAGGTAGTGGGTAATGCAGCGCAGCTGGCAGAGTAATTAGAGCAGAGCAGAGCAGGGACAGGTGGAGCTAGTTAGGCTGAGTAGAGAGAGTGGTGAGCAGAGTGGAAGAAAATTAAGGTGGTAACCCGGTGGAGTGAGAGGCTCATGACACTAACACTGTTATGGTTCTAGGCTTTAACTCAGCAGGCAAAACTGTTATGGTTCTAGGCTTTAACTCAGCAGGCTAACACTGTTGTGGTTCTAGGCTTTAACTCAGCAGGCTAACACTGTTGTGGTTCTAGGCTTTAACTCAGCAGGCTAACACTGTTGTGGTTCTAGGCTTTAACTCAGCAGGCTAACACTGTTGTGGTTCTAGGCTTTAACTCAGCAGGCTAACACTGTTGTGGTTCTAGGGTTTAACAAAGCAGGCTAACACTGTTGTGGTTCTAGGGTTTAACTCAGCAGGCTAACACTGTTATGGTTCTAGGGTTTAACTCAGCAGGCTAACACTGTTATAGTTCTAGGGTTTAACTCAGCAGGCTAACACTGTTGTGGTTCTAGGCTTTAACTCAGCAGGCTAACACTGTTGTGGTTCTAGGGTTTAACTCAGCAGGCTAACACTGTTGTGGTTCTAGGCTTTAACTCAGCAGGCTAACACTGTTGTGGTTCTAGGGTTTAACTCAGCAGGCTAACACTGTTATGGTTCTAGGCTTTAACTCAGCAGGCTAACACTGTTATGGTTCTAGGGTTTAACTCAGCAGGCTAACACTGTTGTGGTTCTAGGCTTTAACTCAGCAGGCTAACACTGTTAACTCAGCAGGCTAACACTGTTAACTCAGCAGGCTAACACTGTTGTGGTTATAGGCTTTAACTCAGCAGGCTAACACTGTTGTGGTTCTAGGCTTTAACTCAGCAGGCTAACACTGTTAACTCAGCAGGCTAACACTGTTAACTCAGCAGGCTAACACTGTTGTGGTTATAGGCTTTAACTCAGCAGGCTAACACTGTTGTGGTTCTAGGCTTTAACTCAGCAGGCTAATACTGTTGTTCCCATGCAGCTGGCCGACAGTAACATTGACAAGATGATCACTGATGAGATTGAATACTACAAGAAGGTGTGTGCCGCAGAGGCTGCCCTGGGAGATTACAACTTTGAGAAGAGGTGAGGGGTCATGCTCTCACACAGATAGGTCAAAGGTCATGAAAGGTCAAAGTAGATGTCCTTCATGTGGTATGCGATCATTAACGTCACATTTAGTCCTAACAACTTACCGACAGATGTTGTTATGGGTAAATTGATGGTTATTTTTAATGGCTTATTAATAATTTATGAATGGTTAATTCATATTTAATACATAGCTCATGGTTCATTAACGTGAACTTCCTCCTCCTCCTCCTCCTCTTCCTCCTCCTCTTCCTCCTGCTCCTCCTTCTCCAGTATGATGGTGTACTACACCAGGATAATGCCCCAGGCCTCCTTCGTCCAGCTTCACATTGTTTCTGAGACCGTGGCTGATGTCTTCCATGGCTGCTGCAAGGACCAGCCAGGCCACTTAGTCTTGCCCTGCGCAGAGGAGAAGGTCTGACACACACACACACACACGTACACAAGCACACACACACGTACACACACGTACACAAGCACACACACACACACCGAGGTATGATACTCACACATACACAGACATCCATATATCGCTGAGTCTACTTCTAAATAGAGGTAATAATCAAATAATAATGGATCTCTCCCTTCCTTTGTCCTCTCCACAGTTGACCAACATGCTCGACACCACATGCAACGACTACTCCAGCATTAACCCCCGCATCGCCCACTGCTGCAACCAGTCCTACTCCATGAGGAGACCCTGCATCCTGGCCATCCAGCCTGACACAGAGTTCACGCCCCCGGAGCTGGATGCCAACAACATCCACATGGGCCCAGAGGTCTGCACCAAGAACAGCAAAGACCTCCTGCTATCCGGGAAGAAGTGAGTGAGATATACTACGAACGCACGGTGTATAAGAACGTGGCCAACGAAATTCACACACACACACACACACACACACGCACACACACGCGTGTAGGCACGAACACCCGTACTCTAACTCGCTGGTTTACAAACATCATGTTTGTGTGTGTGCTTGTCCTCAGGCTGCTGTATGGTCTGGTGAGACATAAGACCACCATCACTGAGGAGCAGCTGAAGACCATCTCTGCTAACTATTACACCCTGAAGGAGAAGTGCTGTGCTGCTGAGGACAAAGCAGCCTGCTTCACTGAAGCGGTAACCCACACCACTCAATACTGAGGAAATGTTGAATCATTTTATCTTTTAATCTGTATAGTCAAATGCCTGGTAAGGGGGTGCTAGGACGAAGACAATTTGTAGAAATTAAAGTAAAGACAGAATTGGGATCGTGTGTGTTGTAATTTTCTTTCACTTTGGGGAAATAGCCTATTTTTTTGGCCTATTTACGTAGATTTAAGGCAACACAATTGTAATAACTGATGTCATGTTTTGTTTTTCTCCTACAGGGCGCCAGGCTGCTAGCTGAGAGTGCAGAGCTGGTCAAGGTTTAAAAGATCGGATTTAGATTGTATTCATTTCAACAGAGGAACTGATTAATAAAAAAAATAGCTAATGTCATGTCTGTATCTACAATATCTACCTCCATAGCCACACCCCAGTGACCTCACCACATCCTTCCATCCATAACGTCTGTCATACACTCATAAGCCTGTCTATCTGTGATCTGTGATTTACTCATTAACCTGTGATCTTCGACTGACTCGTTAACCTGTCGATCTGCGATTGACTCATTAACCTGTCGATCTGTGATCGACTCATTACCCTGTCGATCTGGGATTACTCACAAGCGCTGGTTTATTTCTGACAGACAATAATGACTCCTGTCAATCAAATAAATTAATGCATTTTATTGATTACGGTTGTGGCTGTTTTTATTTTTATTTGTTAGGATTCTCAAGACATTCATATTTGTCAATGCTTTGTGGTCATAATAAATCTGTCTCACGTTTAACCAATGACTTATAATTGTTTAGAAATTATTCATAATGTGTCTATAAATGTTTAAATTGACAGTTGATGAACATAGTATAAACCCTTCATAAACCCTTAATGAAGGTAACGTTATCGTAAAGCGTTACCCATTTATTGAGAAGGGGTAGCTGCATCTCAATATGGCGACTGGAGTATGGGCGAGTGGGTGTGTCGAAAGGAAAGGACTGGGCGTGTGGAAAGGAGTGGGTGTGTCGAAAGGAAAGGACTGGGCGTGTGGAAAGGAGTGGGCGTGTCGAAAGGAAAGGACTGGGCGTGTGGAAAGGAGTGGGTGTGTCGAAAGGAAAGGACTGGGCGTGTGGAAAGGAGTGGGTGTGTCGAAAGGAAAGGACTGGGCGTGTGGAAAGGAGTGGGTGTGTCGAAAGGAAAGGACTGGGCGTGTGGAAAGGAGTGGGTGTGTCGAAAGGAAAGGACTGGGCGTGTGGAAAGGAGTGGGTGTGTCGAAAGGAAAGGACTGGGCGTGTGGAAAGGAGTGGGTGTGTCGGCACAGTTAGGGAAACCGGAAAAGGTCAGTGGTTCCTACAGAGGACCCAGGGAGGAGTCGTTTTTTTTTCTTCTTCTCAAGACTGGAAAAAGATGGTGGAAGCGGACGGTGAAGTGGATTCTGAATACAATGGCGGTAGAATCAAGGAGAATTGGGAGTATTGTCCAAAAGAATGGAAAACGGAGCCAAGTAGAGTACAGTGATGAGAATGTAACTTCCTATCTAGTAGGAGGACGGTTTGTTAATGAGGAGCAACTGATCGAAATACCAATCTGGAGGAATCCATTTGAGATATCCAAACTGGTGGAGAGAGTGCTGGGTAAAGTGAAGGCTGTGAGGATCACGAGAGGCAGGCTTGTTTTGATTTTTTTTGGTGCTTCGCGGATCAAAAGCAACGTGCGTTGCGTCCCACCCTGATTTGATACGTTTGAAGTGTTGTGTGTGTCTCTTAGGAACAGGGCACCCCTCAAGGGGGTTATATCTGGCCTCTCGTGGGAAGTCGATGTTGAAGAGATTAAAAATATTCCTGGAATGATTGACGTCGGATGATTGGTGAAAAAGTGAAGAGTCTATCTGTTCTTTTGTGTTTTGATATGGAGTCTCTCCCTACTCGAGTGCAGCTGGGGGTATATTAACTACAGAGTCAGAGCATCTATCCCAAGACCAATGCAGTGTGATCACTGTAAAGCTTTTGGTCATGTTTCAAGTGTTTGCAGAAGGGAGAAGCCGAGATGTCCAAGTTGTGGAAAAGATCATATCATGTGTTTTAATAGTGAGGAAAAATGTGACATGTTGCAATTGTGGTGGGAACCATGAAGCTGCATCTTCCGAATGCCCCACAACGGTGAAAGAGAATGAGGTGGACAAAGTCAGGGCTGTCCAGAGCAATTCATATGCAGCAGCTGTTAAAAGGGTTGAGGGTTTGAATGGTGCTCCTGAAGAGTCCATGGTGGTGGATAGGCCTTCACTGCAGGCTGCAGGGGTTGCCTTTCACCAGCAGGACCCTGACATTTTAAAGGTTAAGAAGGTGGACTTTGTGGCCTTTATAGCTATGGTGATTAATGGCACTGCCCAGGTGGAGAGAAGGTCCAGGAAGATAGATATCATTGTGGATGCGGCGGAACGGTTCCTGGGGCTGAAAGTTTTCTCGGCGAAGGAGTTACATGGAATATTGTCACAAGCCGTACCACCCTCTCAGGCCCTAAAGCCGGAGAAGGGAGATATGGAGATTAGAAAGAAGGAAGAAGTGAGAGTTTTGTTTTGTTTTTGTCAATGTACTATTTTTATTTTGGTGGATTAAGTTAGTTTCCCTATCACATATGGATTTTGTTTTGACCTTGTTTTGGTTTTTCAACCCGTCCAGTTGGTGGCGGCAATACACCTTTTCGGGTTGTAGTCTGCCATAAAACTCACAGAAGAAGAAGAAGAAGAAGAAGAAGAAGAAGAAGAAGAAGAAGAAGAAGAAGAAGAAGAAGAAGAAGAAGAAGAAGAAGAAGAAGAAGAAGAAGAAGAAGAAGTGGGTGTGTCGAAAGCGGTTAGACAGTTTTTATTGAGCAGTGTGTTTCTTACCAGGCAACTACCGTACATTGAGCTACCATACCGCGAGAGTTTGGACTTCTGTTTTTAAATCAGAGGATGAGTCTGAGTCGTATTTCACTGTTAGTTTTACACAAATAATTGTAAAGTTTCAGTTATAAAACTGACTATTGTTTGTTTTTGGATTTTAAAAAATTGCCACGTTAGCTACCACCCTTACGAAAAAAGATTGCAGTCAGAGTGCAGAATAACTGCAGTATGCTGCAAATACTACGTCTAAAATAACACCAGTTTTTTTTTTTGTGCAGTCTGACTGAAGTTATTCTGCAATTACTGCGTCCAAAATACCACAGTCGACTGCAGTTACTGCACTTTTACTGCAGTTTCAAAACTGCAATAATTTTTTGTAAGGGCATCGGCGACACGACTGTGATGTTGTTGATGTGAATAATATTTGTTGGTCCGTGGTGTGTAATGACGAGCAACCAGACGATGCACATGACACATTTATGAAATTGCTTATCCCAGTTACTAATAAGCATGCACCCATTAAGAACATGACTGTAAAAACGGTTAAATCCCCGTGGATTGATGAGGAATTGAAAAATGGTATGGTTGAGAGGGATGAGGCAAAAGAGATGGCAAATAGGTCTGGCTGTACAACCAATTGGCAAACATACTGCAAATTGAGAAATCATGTGACTAAACTGAATAAAAAGAAGAAGAAATTACACTATGAAACAAAGATAAATGACATAAAGAATGATAGTAAAACGCTTTGGAGCACCTTAAATGACATTTTGGGCAAAAAGGCAAACTCAGCTCCATCATTCACTGAATCAGATGGTTCATTCATCACAAAACCCACTGATATTGCCAACTACCTTAATGTTTTTTTCATTGGCAAGATTAGCAAACTTATGCATGACATGCCAGCAACAAACGCTGACACTACACATCCAAGTAAATCTGACCAAATTATGAAATACAAGCATTGTAATTTTGAATTCCGTAAAGTAAGTGTGGAAGAGGTGAAACAAGTATTATTGTCGATCAACAATGACAAGCCACCGGGGCCTGACAACTGGATGGAAAATTACTGAGGAGAATAGCGGACGATATTGCCACTCCTATTTGCCATATCTTCAATTTAAGCCTACTAGAAAGTGTGTGCCCTCAGGCCTGGAGGGAAGCAAAATTATTCCCCTACCTAAGAATAGTAAGGCCCCCTTAACTGGCTCATATAGCCGACCAATCAGGCTGTTACCAACCCTCAGTAAACTTTTGGGGAAAATTGTGTTTGACTCTCATGGAGAGTTGGTGTAGGCTTACCCTGACGTGACGTTTTGATAACTGCGCAAATCTCTCTCGGACAAGGTAACTTTTATCAATATATTCACCTGTAATTACCCCCCCAAAAACGAAATGCTAATTAGCTGCTAATGTGTCTATCATACAGAACTACACATCTTGTCCCTCAAGGCACATTTCTCAATGCAAACTCATCGACAAGCAGCAAGTAACCTAGCAAATAGATATTATAGCCTTTTTATTTTCTCATGTAAATAATTGATAGTGTTTTTTGTGTATTCTTGTTTAGCATTTTTCTAATTACCTAGCTAGCATTTTTGTATTCATTTAATTTTTTTGAATTACCCTCTGGCCTTTGTAGTGAACTATAATAATAAATAATATGCCATTTAGCAGACGCTTTTATCCAAAGCGACTTACAGTCATACGTGCATACATTTTTGTGTATGGGTGGTCCCGGGGATCGAACCCACTACCTTGGCGTTACAAGCGCCGTGCTCTACCAGCTGAGCTACAGAGGATCACACTAGCTAACCTTAGGTCTCTCCATCGATCAGAAGCAAGGATGGTTCTGCGCTATGTACCGGATTGTAACCACTACTCCGATAAGCACACATTCCTTTTATTGTTTTCCAACCTCTGTAAGCAAGAGGCATCGTTGGAGCCTTGTGATAAGGTAAGCTCTGTTTGCTAGCTGCTAACAAGCAATTTTGGTTAGGTCAAAGATCTGTGGTTAGCTACAGTGAGGGAAAAAACTGATTTTGTACATTTGCCCACTGACAAAGAAATGATCAGTCTATAATTTTAATGATAGGTTTATCTGAACAGTGAGAGACAGAATAACAACAACAAAAATCCAGAAAAACGCATGTCAAAATTTTTTGAAATTGATTAGCATTTTAATGAGGGAAATAAGTATTTGACTCCCTCTCAATCAGAAAGATTTCTGGCTCCCAGGTGTCTTTTATACAGGTAACGAGCTGAGATTAGGAGCACACTCTTAAAGGGAGTGCTCCTAATCTCAGCTTGTTACCTGTATAAAAGACACCTGTCCACAGAAGCAATCAATCAATCAGTTTCCAAACTCTCCACCATGGCCAAGACCAAAGAGCTCTCCAAGGATGTCAGGGACAAGATTGTAGACCTACACAAGAATGGAATGGGCTAAAAGACCATCGCCAAGCAGCTTGGTGAGAAGGTGACAACAGTAGGTGTGATTATTCACAAATGGAAGAAACACAAAATAACTGTAAATCTCCCTTGGCATGGGGCTCCATGCAAGATCTCACCTCGTGGAGTTGCAATGATCATGAGAACGGTGAGGAATCAGCCCAGAACTACACGGGAGGATCTTGTCAATGATCTCAAGGCAGCTGGGACCATAGTCACCAAGAAAACAATTGGCAACACACTACGCCGTGAAGGACTGAAATCCTGCAGCGCCCGCAAGGTCCCCCTGCTCAAGAAAGCACATATGCATGCCTGTCTGAAGTTTGCCAATGAACATCTGAATGATTCAGAGGAGAACTGGGTGAAAGTGTTGTGGTCAGATAAGACCAAAATGGAGCTCTTTGGCATCAACTCAACTCGCCATGTTTGGAGGAGGAGGAATGCTGCCTATGACCCCAAGAACACCTTCCCCACCGTCAAACATGGAGGTGGAAACATTATGCTTTAGGGGTGTTTTTCTGCTAAGGGGACAGGACAACTTCACCGCATCAAAGGGACGATGGACGGGGCCATGTACCGTCAAATATTGAGTGAGAACCTCCTTACCTCAGCCAGGGCATTGAAAATGGGTCGTGAATGGGTATTCCAGCATGACCATTACCCAAAACACACGGCCAAGGCAACAAAGGAGTGGCTCAAGAAGAGGCACATTAAGGTCCTGGAGTGGCCTAGTCAGTCTCCAGACCTTAATCCCATAGAAAATCTGTGGAGGGAGCTGAAGGTTCGAGTTGCCAAACGTCAGCCTCGAAACCTTAATGACTTGGAGAAGATCTGCAAAGAGGAGTGGGACAAAATCCCTCCTGAGATGTGTGCAAACCTGGTGGCCAACTACAAGAAACGTCTGACCTCTGTGATTGCCAACAAGGGTTTTGCCACCAAGTACTAAGTCATGTTTTACTGAGGGGTCAAATACTTATTTCCCTCATTAAAATGCTAATCAATTTATAACATTTTTGACATACGTTTTTCTGGATTTTTTTGTTGTTGTTCTGTCTCTCACTGTTCAAATAAACCTACCATTAAAATTATAGACTGATCATGTCTTTGTCAGTGGGCAAACATACAAAATCAGCAGGGGATCAAATACTTTTTTCCCTCACTGTAGGTGCTTATAAAAATTAGCTAGATACAGTACCCACCGACTGTAGTTACGTGTACAACGCACGTTGCCTTCCTTACAAGAAAAAATAAAACCAGCATATGCTAGCTGGTTGTGACCTTTTTATTGACACGTTTTTAGTGAGCTAGTCAGCTACTTTTTTATGTGGTGACATGCTAGCTAGCGTTAGCCCACCACAGAAGGGTTATTTAGCTAGCTAGCTAACATTAACTCGCCGTTCATGTAGTCAGTCTTGCTAGCTAACTTTATGCCGGTGCCATGGCAAGGATAGTTGGTTAGTTAGCATGTCACCACTTAGAAAAGTCTGACTACATGAATGGTGAGCTAACGTTAACTAGCTAGCTAGCTAA
Organism: Coregonus lavaretus; assembly: GCF_964263955.1. Lineage (NCBI taxonomy): Eukaryota > Metazoa > Chordata > Actinopteri > Salmoniformes > Salmonidae > Coregonus > Coregonus lavaretus. The sequence continues at coordinate 45,858,286 of NC_140004.1, forward strand.
ATATCACCTGGTGGGCTAGCTAGTTAGGCACCTTGGTTGGCTAGTTAGCTACATTAGCTAAAGTTGGCTAGCTAGCTCACAAAGGACTTGTAGGCTCAATGTTTTCCCCTTACAAAACACAAACAGTTTTGTTCCATGAGTTCATCTGTTGTACATGACCAATCAAATGACCTGTGAAGTCAGTTATATATGTCAGCAGGGACGGAAATTAAGTTAGCCCGAGTTTAATACTTTTCAGACTGGGCTAGCAGACAATGTGCCAAACTAGCCTGAGACAGCAGTGAAATGTTGCCTTTACAAACATCGCATGCCACAGATTTAGGACCTGAATGTAGAAATCGTGGTCTGCTGGCCAGTGGCCAAAATCCTTATGCTACATCCTTGCATGTCAGTCCCTTTTCAGACGATCCCCCTATCAAGTTTGACTTTTTCCCCATGTTTTAGACATGAGGCGTGACATGCGGAACATCAGGTTCACCCCACTGTCACGCTCGTTGACGGACGGGACGGACCAAGGCGCAGCGTGATATGCAAACATGTTTATTAACACGAATAAACACACGACAAAACAATCAACTAACGACACGTGAAGTCCTAAGGTAACACACAACAAACCTTACATGGAACAAGATCTAAGATATAAATAAAGTTTGATTTGATTGATGAAATTACAGCTGTAGAATATTTAATAAACTGTCATTTTCACATGAGGACAAGTGCAGTTTTTCCATAAACTTTTAATTGATAACTTGGGATTTTATCACTTGACATATCAATCATATAGTGGGAAGGATCCTATAAATCAAAACTGTGTGAATGCATGTACCACTCTGAATAAATAAATACTGTGCCTTTGAAGATGTGTCTCTGGTCATGAAACTACAATACAGGCTGAATGTCTAAACTAAGTCTTATTCTGAACGTCAATAGATTTTTAGATTCATTCTCATCAATGACAACATTCTAGAACTGAGTTATCACTCATTGAAGTCTGGTATCCGGTGTAATCTGGTTAATGATTATATAATTGATAAAGTGGCTCTTTCCTTGTACAATGTTGACAGCTGTATAGGACACATTGTATTGCTTAGATGCTCTAACTTCACTTAATAGCAACACTCACCGACACAGGATCAACTTTATTCCTCATTATTAAATAAGGCTACTAAGCTACCAAGCTTCTAGGACAGAACAGACCTGGCTGCAACTTCAATTAGCACTGTGTGAAGTGTGAAGTGTGTGAAAGATGTGTGAAAACTCTTGAGCCTGACAATGGCAGCAGAGTTTCACAGCCTCCCCCCAGCCAAATGCAGAGGCCTTTGAAGCCCCATGTGCCATGGCATATCCCTGTGCAGATGTCATTACAGTACAGTACCCCTTGGACTGCACGGAAGAAGTACAAAAAAAAAGCTCCTCAAGGACAATCCAGAGACACTATTTGCTGACTGCTACAAAGAGGGGAATGTAAGCGACTTAATTTTCCCCACACAGACCATCCCCTGGCATGGCACAGTGCTATAAAAGCACACTACCCCTATGTCAAGAGAGAGGGTGGAATGTCAGAATACTAGACATTGAGGAAATTGAAACAACCTCTTGTCAACGTGTACCAGGCTGGGGCAGTCATGGTGCAGGGCATCCTCATGCAGTTCCAGCAGGACTTTTACTAGATCAAAGAGAGAGCACAGCAGGATAAAGCTCTCTCTCTGTGAAGACTCCCCCATCCTGAGTGAGTGTGATCACACCTCTTCAAACTGTCCTGCAGACGAGGATAGTCCCCCCCCCCCACCAAGCACTGAACACACCCAGGTCCCACAACTGCACTGCTCCTCCATCACTAAGAGGGATACATTCACAGAGCTGGAGAGAGACATGGTGGAGCTCAGAGAGCTGGTCCACACAATCCAGACAGCACAGTCCCACAAAACAGACCAGCACAACAACACCCCCTCAACAAGACCTGGAGGGCGGAAGGTGAAGATGGACGGCTGTCTGAGAGAGCTGGCTGCACTCCGGACTGAGGTGAGAGAACTTAAGGAGGAGAGAGAGGAACACATGGCACAGATATCAGCAGTGAAGGAGGAGGGAGAGGAACACATGGCGCAGTGGTCTAAGGCACTGCATCGCTGTGCTAGCTGTGCCACTAGAGATCCTGGTTCGAATCCAGGCTCTGTCGTAGCCGGCCGCGACCGGGAGACCCATGGGGCGGCGCACCATTGGCCCAGTGTCATCCAGGGTAGGGGAGGGAATGGCCGGCAGGGATTTGGCTCAGTTAGTAGAGCATGGCGTTTGCAACGCCAAGGTTGTGGGTTCGATTCCCAAGGGGAGCCAGTATAAATAAATAATGTATGCACTCACTAACTGTAAGTCGCTCTGGATAAGAGCGTCTGCTAAATGACTAAAATGTAAGGAGGAGGGAGAGGAACACCTAACAGCACTGAAGGAGGTGAGAAATCTGAGGTTTGACAGAGAGCAGGACACTCCCCCAGAGAAGCAAGCAGAACAGCCCACCTCAGACCCAGACCACAACCTGACACCACAATTGGACAGACAACACAGGACCCACCAACCCAACCCCCTCTTAACAGCCCCCCTGTCAGCTCCCCCGATAGCTCTCCCACACATCCACATAAACGTTTTCCCAAACACAAAGTGGCTAAACTCTGGTGCCCAAACACTAGGCATGCCCTGGAGCTGTTGTCAGAGGACAGACTAGGGTCCCCCAGCCACATCATAATTCACACGGGCACAAACGACCTGAGGGCCCAGCAGGAAAGGCTGGCCACAGCACTCAAGGGAGTGATTGAAAAAGCTTCTTCCACTTTCCCCAAAGCACAAGTGGTTATCTCCACCCTGCTACCACGGAAAGACATTCACCTTGCCACCATTCAGTGGGTGAACGCAAGCATTTCCCGGGACTGTGCCTCAAAACCTAATGTCTACCTGGCCCACCACTCCACCCTGGACATGAACAGCCTTTACGACCAGGTCCACCTCTACAAGGCAGCAATCCCAACTTTTGCCAGGACCCCGAAGGACGTCACCCTCAACCGCAGCCCCAGCACCTCACACAGGAGCAACAGACACCCAGCCCAGACCAGTGAGACACCCTCCCGAAGGACCTGCACCGAGAGAACCCACGCCAAGAGGACCTACACCACCCAGACCACAGCATCACCAGCCACACCCCAACCAGCTGAGACCACCCCAAACTAACCCTGGCCACACCCTATATAGGCCCCCCCAGATCAGACCTATGCCCCTTCTGCCCCCCCCATACCCCCTGCCCCTGCAGCAAGGACCTCAACATGACAGCAGGACATATGCCCAGGCAGTGAGCAGAGCAACAGGCCCAACCCCCACTAATACACCTGCCCAAGCCCCATCCTGCGACCTAAGAGGTATGTATCAGATGCTCAACATGCTCTGCTCACACCTACTGTAATGGTCCGGGCCTAAACCACACGAAAACACTAGACACTATGGAACACAAAGCCTTCACTATCTCATCCTGGAATATACAAGGTCTGAGGTCATCTGCCTTTGGCCTAAAGAGCAGGAAACCAGACTTCATCAAAGAAATCAGAAATACAGACATTGTCATCTAATGAGAAACATGGTATAGAGGAGACGGACCCACTGGTTGCCCTCTAGGTTACAGAGAGCTGGTAGTCCCATCCACCAAACTACCAGGTGTGAAAAAGGGAAGAGACTCAGGGGGTATGCTAATTTGGTTTAGAGCAGACCTAACGCACTCTATTAAATTAGTCAAAACAGGAGCATTTTACATCTGGCTAGAAATTAATACGGAAATTATCTCAACAGAGAAAAATGTCCTCATGTGTGCTACCTATATCCCCCCAATAGAATCCCCATACTTTAATGATGACAGCTTCTCCATCCTGGAGGGGGTGATCAACCACTTCCAGGCCCAGGGACATGTACTAGTCTGTGGTGACCTAAATACCAGAACTGGACAACAACCTGACACTCTCAGCACACAGGGGGACAAACACCTACCTGGAGATAGTATTCCCTCCCAAATATGCCCCCCTAGACACAACTATGACAAAACAACCAACAAAAATGGGTCACAACTCCTGCAGCTCTGTCGCACGCTGGGTCTGTACATAGTCAATGGTAGGCTTCGAGGAGACTCCTATGGTAGGTAGACCTACAGCTCATCCCTTGGCAGTAGTACTGTAGATTACTTTATCACTGACCTCAACCCAGAGTCTCTCAGAGCGTTCACAGTCACCCCACCGACACCCCTATCAGACCACAGCAAAATCATAGTCTACCTGAACAGAGCAATACTCAATCGTGAGGCATCAAAGCCAAAGGAACAGCACAATATTAAGAAATGCTATAGATGGAATGAAAGTAGTGTAGAAACCTACCAAATTCAATCCCTTTTAGACAACGTCCTGGACAAAACATTTCACTGTAATAGCGAAGGTGTAAACTTGGCAGTAGAAAGCCTAAACAGTATATTTGACCTTTCAGCTTCCCTGTCAAATCTAAAAATGTCAAGCAGACAACCTAAGAAAATTAACAACAATGACAATTGGTTTGATGAAAAATGCAAAAACCTAAGAAAGAAATTGAGAAACCTATCCAACCAAAAACATAGAAACCCAGAAAACCTGAGTCGACGGCTTCACTATGGTGAATCATTAAAACAATACAGAAATACACTACGGAAAAAGAAGGAACAGCATGTCAGAAATCAGCTCAATGTAATTGAAGAATCCATAGAATCGAACCACTTCTGGGAAAATTGGAACTCACTAAACAAACAACAACACGAAGAGTTATCTATCCAAAATGGAGATATGTGGATAAACCACTTCTCCAATCTTTTTGGCTCTATAACAAAGAACAAACAGCAAAAACATTTACATGATCAATTACCAATCTTAGAATCAACTATTAAAGACTACCAGAACCCACTGGATTCTCTAATTACATTGAATGAACTACAGGACAAAATTCAAACCCTCCAACCCAAAAAGGCCTGTGGTGTTGATGGTATCCTAAATTAAATGATAAAATATACAGACCACAAATTCCATTTGGCTATACTTAAACTCTTTAACGTCATCCTCATCTCTGGCATCTTCCCCAATATTTGGAACCAAGGACTGATCACCCCAATTGTGACGAGGTGTGAATGACGGATTCAGGAGGTAAAACACAGAAATCCAGAGTTTATTCAGTGTACATGAATAAAGCGCAGTAAGCGTCAAAACGAAACTAGCACAAGGGAAAAATCCACCTTGGCTACATACAAGGAAAGAGTAGCTCAACCGAGCTACTCACTCTCACAACGAACAATCACTCACAAAGGACAAGGGGGCAGAGGGAAACACTTATACACAGACTAATGAGGGAATGAGTACCAGGTGTGTGTGATTGACAAGACAAGACAAGACAAATGGAGTGATGATAAATGGAGCGGTAGTGGCTAGTAAGCCGGTGACGACGAACGCCGAAACCTGCCCCGAGCAAGGAGGAGGGGGCAGCCTCGGCTGAATTCGTGACACCAATCCACAAAAGTGGAGACAAATTTGACCCCAATAACTACCGTGGGATATGCGTCAACAGCAACCTTGGGAAAATCATCTGCATTATCATTAACAGCAGACTTGTACATTTACTCAGTGAAAACAATGAACTGAGCAAAGGTCAAATTGGCTTTTTACCAGATTACCGTATGACAGACCACGTATTCACCCTGCACACCCTAATTGACAAACAAACAAACCAAAACAAAGGCAAAGTCTTCTCATGCTTTGTTGACTTCAAAAAAGCTTTTGACTCAATTTGGCATGAGGGTCTGCTATACAAATGGATGGAAAGTGGTGTTTGGGGAAAAACATACGTCATTATAAAATCCATGTACACAAACAACAAGTGTGTGGTTAAAATTGGCAAAAAACACACACATTTCTTTCCACGGGGCCGTGGGGTGAGACAGGGATGCAGCTTAAGCCCCACCCTCTTCAACATATATATCAATGAATTGGCGAGGTCACTAGAACAGTCTGCAGCACCCAGCCTCACCCTACTAGAATCTGAAGTCAAATGTCTACTGTTTTCTGATGATCTGGTGCTTCTGTCCCCAACCAAGGAGGGCCTACAGCAGCACCTAGACCTTCTGCACAGATTATGTCAGACCTGGGCCCTGACAGTAAATCTCAGTAAGACAAAAACAATTGTGTTCCAAAAAAGGTCCAGTTGCCATGGTGGTGGCAACATCATGCTCTGGGGATGTTTTTCAGCGGCAGGGACTGGGAGACTAGTCAGGATTGAGGGAAAGATGAACGGAGCAAAGTACAGAGAGATCCTTGATGAAAACCTGTTCCAGAACGCTCAGGACCTCAGACTGGGGTGAAGGTTCACCTTCCAACAGGACAATGACCCTAAGCACACAGCCAAGACAACGCAGGAGTGTCTTTGGGACAAGTCTCTGAATGTCCTTGAGTGGCCCAGCCAGAGCTCGGACTTGAACCCCATCAAACATCTCTGGAGAGACCTGAAAATAGCTGTGCAGCGACGCTCCCTGTCCAACCTGACAGAGCTTGAGAGGATCTGCAGAGAAGAATGGAAGAAACTCTCCAAATACCTGTGTGCCAAGCTTGTAGCGTCATACCCAAGAAGACTTGAGGCTGTAATCGCTACCAAAGGTGCTTCAACAAAGTACTGAGTAAAGGGTCTGAATACTTATGTAAATGTGATATTTCAGTTTTCGGCAAAAATGTCTAAAAACCTGTTTTTGCTTTATCATCTTGGGGTATTGTGTGTTGATTGATGAGGGGGGAAAAAACAATTGAATGCATTTTAGAATATGGCTGTAACGTAACAAAATGCGGAAAAAGTCAAGGGGTCTGAATACTTTCCGAATGCACTGTACATCACCCGTTGGGCTATCCCTCTTTGCTGGCACAGATCTACTATTCACAGAGATCCTCTCAGAATCTCTCACCCTTGACCCATCCTCCTCTCCTTTCTTCACTGTCTCAGCATACGACACCTTCTGCACTACTCTGACTCTGGTCACCTCAACCTGCCTGTCTCGCACCGGACACCGCCAATCCCCAGAAACATGGGCACCCCTACAGTTGACACACACACAACTTTATCCACGGAAACGACACAATCCTCTATCCAATGCCCTCCTGCACACATCCCACATCTTGGAATCTCCCTCCTACCAACTGTGACGTGGACCATAAACGTTGCACCTGAAACAGCGCAGTGGATTCGGTACAAAAGCGCTAACGGGATAACTGATATATCCTGACATGACTTTGTCTTTGTAGAGACTCTTTGACTCAAAACTCAAAAGGCCTGAGTTTCTCCTCTGTTTCACCACGCTCACCACCGGGTCTGCGTCGCACCAAACGACAGGAATCACAAACACCAGGAATCTTTAACTTCAATTGCTCCACCTCCAACCTTAACGCTACCTGAGAAATCACTCCTTTCAATGGTGCCCTGTTGCTAAGAGCAAAGCAAGAAACAGATCTCGACCCAGGTTGCGTGACACGGAATTCCGCTCCTTCTGGTCAGAAGAAACACAAACAAATATCACAAGTCCACTACAGGTTACCTTCACTGATTCAACTGCACCCAACTCCTTTCCCACCCACCCTGAAACCAAAAATGTAACTTCTACTTGACCAGATTCTTCTTTATCATGTCCATTGATGCCAGGCTCAGATTCCGAGCTCTTCACCACACCTTCCACCTCACTTAACTCTCCCTCATTCACTTCCATTTCACCTCCAGATCTCGTTCTGGCGCACGGCTCACTCTGTTTGCACTAGACATCCGTCTTTTCCGACACCCCATCTCCATTATTATCGCCGTCTTCCTCCTTAGCTTCCTCCCTCTATAGTTGAGTGCAGCCACTGTGCTTTGACTGCCACCTTGTGGCCAGTAGAAGACATGACATGCAGCAACATTCTAGTAAAGCTACAGTATATAAATGGCATGACAGTTCATTTAAACCATGGTCACATGGTTAGGACTCCAGAGCGGTTTCCACTAGATAGCACAGCCACAAAGTCAAAATTGGCTTTAGTAAAAATGAATGAAAAACAAAAATAGCTTTTTGGTCTTAATTTAAGGTTAGGATTAGGTTTAAAATCAGATTTTAAGAAGAGAAATTGTGGAAATAGGCTGGGTTTATGACTTTGTGGCTGTTGCAACTAGTGACGACCCTCCAGAGCCTTCTGCCTCACTGGAATATCAGATTACTAAACCTTTGACCCGGATACAGTGGTGCATGACTAAGTGACCCAGCCTTGGGAGTGAGTGATATAGCCTTGGGAGTGAGTGACCTAGCCTAGTGAGTGAGTGACCTAGCCTAGGGAGTGAGTGAGTGATCTAGCCTAGGGAGTGAGTGACCTAGCCTAGTGAGTGAGTGACCTAGCCTAGGGAGTGAGTGAGTGATCTAGCCTAGGGAGTGAGTGACCTAGCCTAGGGAGTGAGTGAGTGACCTAGCCTTGGGAGTGAGTGACCTAGCCTAGGGAGTGAGTGAGTGATCTAGCCTAGGGAGTGAGTGACCTAGCCTAGTGAGTGAGTGACCTAGCCTAGGGAGTGAGTGAGTGATCTAGCCTAGGGAGTGAGTGACCTAGCCTAGGGAGTGAGTGAGTGACCTAGCCTTGGGAGTGAGTGACCTAGCCTAGGGAGTGAGTGAGTGATCTAGCCTAGGGAGTGAGTGACCTAGCCTAGTGAGTGAGTGACATAGCCTAGGGAGTGAGTGAATTTGAATGACTATTATGAAAACAATCTCTAATTGCACTGGACAAATTTTTTATTATAGGTTATTATATCACTGAGTGATTTTCTATCATGTTGGTCTGCTGCTGTCTAGTTTGTGCACACACACACACACACACACACACACACGCACACACACACACACACACACACACACACACACACACACACACTGTTGTCTGAGTTGTGCCAGACAGGTCTAATGGGCTTTGGTTGGGCATGTGACTATGGTAGAACACCAATGTGGTTGGGATGGGATTTAATGAGTCCCCTAGGGCCATGTTGGTGTTTGTGAAGGTTTATTTGAAACATACATACACAAACACAAACACACAGAGAGAGAGAGAGAGAGAGAGAGAGAGAGAGAGAGAGAGAGAGAGAGAGAGAGAGAGAGAGAGAGAGAGAGAGACAGAGAGAGACAGAGAGAGAGAGAGAGAGAGAGAGCAAGAGAGAGAGAGAGACAGAGAGAGAGAGAGAGAGAGAGAGAGAGAGAGAGAGAGAGAGAGAGCAAGAGAGAGAGAGAGACAGAGAGAGAGAGAGAGAGAGAGAGAGAGAGAGAGAGAGAGAGAGAGAGAGAGAAGAGAGAGAGAGAGAGAGAGAGAGAGAGAGAGAGAGAGAGAGAGAGAGTAGATAAGCGGTTTGTTTGGGTTGATAGGGTGTGTAAGGCCAAACCAGGGGTGTGTTCTGTTCCAGCAAGCCAGAGGAAACATTCCAAACATTACAGCTAGAAATGTAACGAATAGAGCTGACACGATTCCTTATTCTACCTGACTGACAGTCAGATCTGTTCTACTCAACACATTTTTCATTTTCTCAGACCCCAGAATAACAAAAACAGCACACCACACCCAGGGGTTAGTCTGGACATGTCTGTCTCTCTGACCCAGGGATGATTCACAGCAGATAGCCTTGTAAATCCAGAATGGCAACAAACGTGATTACAGCTTTCAGTCTGGTTTAAAACGGCTATAGGTGGTTCTAAGACTAAGTTAATCTTAGAACCACCTATAATGCTAAACAAGGTTGGAATATTGTTACAGTGGGGAAAAAAGTATTTAGTCAGCCACCAATTGTGCAAGTTCTCTCCCACTTAAAAAGATGAGAGAGGCCTGTAATTTTCATCACGTCAACTATGACAGACAAAATGAGAAAAAAAAATCCAGAAAATCACATTGTAGGATTTTTTATGAATTTATTTGCAAATTATGGTGGAAAATAAGTATTTGGTCAATAACAAAAGTTTCTCAATACTTTGTTATATACCCTTTGTTGGCAATGACACAGGTCAAACGTTTTCTGTAAGTCTTCACAAGGTTTTCACACACTGTTGCTGGTATTTTGGCCCATTCCTCCATGCAGATCTCCTCTAGAGCAGTGATGTTTTGGGGCTGTCGCTGGGCAACACGGACTTTCAACTCCCTCCAAAGATTTTCCATGGGGT
>NC_140004.1:45868716-45938716 GCF_964263955.1 Coregonus lavaretus
AATACTTTGTTATATACCCTTTGTTGGCAATGACACAGGTCAAACGTTTTCTGTAAGTCTTCACAAGGTTTTCACACACTGTTGCTGGTATTTTGGCCCATTCCTCCATGCAGATCTCCTCTAGAGCAGTGATGTTTTGGGGCTGTCGCTGGGCAACACGGACTTTCAACTCCCTCCAAAGATTTTCCATGGGGTTGAGATCTGGAGACTGGCTAGGCCACTCCAGGACCTTGAAATGCTTCTTACGAAGCCACTCCTTCGTTGCCCGGGCGGTGTGTTTGGGATCATTGTAATGCTGAAAGACCCAGCCACGTTTCATCTTCAATGCCCTTGCTGATGGAAGGCGGTTTTCACTCAAAATCTCACGATATATGGCCCCATTCATTCTTTCCTTTACACGGATCAGTCGTCCTGGTCCCTTTGCAGAAAAACAGCCCCAAAGCATGATGTTTCCACCCCCATGCTTCACAGTAGGTATGGTGTTCTTTGGATGCAACTCAGCATTCTTTGTCCTCCAAACACGACGAGTTGAGTTTTTACCAAAAAGTTATATTTTGGTTTGATCTGACCATATGACATTCTCCCAATCCTCTTCTGGATCATCCAAATGCACTCTAGCAAACTTCAGACGGGCCTGGACATGTACTGGCTTAAGCAGGGGGACACGTCTGGCACTGCAGGATTTGAGTCCCTGGTGGCGTAGTGTGTTACTGATGGTAGGCTTTGTTACTTTGGTCTCAGCTCTCTGCAGGTCATTCACTAGGTCCCCCTGTGTGGTTCTGGGATTTTTGCTCACCGTTCTTGTGATCATTTTGACCCCACGGGGTGAGATCTTGCGTGGAGCCCCAGATCGAGGGAGATTATCAGTGGTCTTGTATGTCTTCCATTTCCTAATAATTGCTCCCACAGTTGATTTCTTCAAACCAAGCTGCTTACCTATTGCAGATTCAGTCTTCCCAGCCTGGTGCAGGTCTACAATTTTGTTTCTGGTGTCCTTTGACAGCTCTTTGGTCTTGGCCATAGTGGAGTTTGGAGTGTGACTGTTTGAGGTTGTGGACAGGTGTCTTTTATACTGATAACAAGTTCAAACAGGTGCCATTAATACAGGTAACGAGTGGAGGACAGAGGAGCCTCTTAAAGAAGAAATTACAGGTCTGTGAGAGCCAGAAATCTTGCTTGTTTGTAGGTGACCAAATACTTATTTTCCACCATAATTTGCAAATAAATTCATTAAAAATCCTACAATGTGATTTTCTGGAAAAAAAAATCTCAATTTGTCTGTCATTGACGTGTACCTATGATGAAAATTACAGGCCTCTCTCATCTTTTTAAGTGGGAGAACTTGCACAATTGGTGGCTGACTAAATACTTTTTTTCCCCCACTGTATGTAAATTCAACAAAATACAATAATTTGACATAAAATCTGTTGAAATCGCACTGTGGATGTTTAGACTTCAGGATTGCAATGGCGGCATAGCCTACATATATTGCAATGTACGGCCTTACCCACGGATCTTTGGTCCATGAAATGGGTTATCAGCCTACTCAGTGACACCCACAGAACACAATTCTAAAGAGTTTACTCATGTATTATTAAACCGCTGTGAAATGAGCAGCGTTAAGCTCACTAGTCAACCTGTGTGTGGTGAACATAATTGCAATATAAAGCCTTCCCTAAAGTGCTTGACTTGGGCAGGAGCTCACCGGAGCTGAGCGCTGGCACCTCAAATGTTTAACTGCTTGAGCTCCGGTCCTTCTTATAGAATATTAGCTCAAAGGTATTGTTGAGCTCCTGCGTCTAAATACACTGCTCAAAAAATATATATATAAAGGGAACACTAAAATAACACATCCTAGATCTGAATGAATGAAATAATCTTATTAAATACTTTTTTCTTTACATAGTTGAATGTGCTGACAACAAAATCACACAAAAATTATCAATGGAAATCAAATGTATCAACCCATGGAGGTCTGGATTTGGAGTCACCCTCAAAATTAAAAGTGGAAAACCACACTACAGGCTGATCCAACTTTGATGTAATGTTGTCCTTAAAACAAGTCAAAAATGAGGCTCAGTAGTGTGTGTGGCCTCCACGTGCCTGTATGACCTCCCTACAACGCCTGGGCATGCTCCTGATGAGGTGGCGGATGGTCTCCTGAGGGATCTCCTCCCAGACCTGGACTAAAGCATCCGCCAACTCCTGGACAGTCTGTGGTGCAACGTGGCGTTGGTGGATGGAGTGAGACATGATGTCCCAGATGTGCTCAATTGGATTCAGGTCTGGGGAACGGGCGGGCCAGTCCATAGCATCAATGTCTTCCTCTTGCAGGAACTGCTGACACACTCCAGCCACATGAGGTCTAGCATTGTCTTGCATTAGGAGGAACTCAGGGCCAACCGCACCAGCATATGGTCTCACAAGGGGTCTGAGGATCTCATCTCGATACCTAATGGCAGTCAGGCTACCTCTGGCGAGCACATGGAGGGCTGTGCGGCCCCCCAAAGAAATGCCACCCCACATCATGACTGACCCACCGCCAAACCGGTCATGCTGGAGGATGTTGCAGGCAGCAGAACGTTCTCCACGGCGTCTCCAGACTCTGTCACGTCTGTCACATGTGCTCAGTGTGAACCTGCTTTCATTTGTGAAGAGCACAGGGCGCCAGTGGCGAATTTGCCAATCTTGGTGTTCTCTGGCAAATGCCAAACGTCCTGCACGGTGTTGGGCTGTAAGCACAACCCCCACCTGTGGACGTCGGGCCCTCATACCACCCTCATGGAGTCTGTTTCTGACCGTTTGAGCAGACACATGCACATTTGTGGCCTGCTGGAGGTAATTTTGCAGGGCTCTGGTAGTGCTCCTCCTGCTCCTCCTTGCACAAAGGCGGAGGTAGCGGTCCTGCTGCTGGGTTGTTGCCCTCCTACGGCCTCCTCCACGTCTCCTGATGTACTGGCCTGTCTCCTGGTAGCGCCTCCATGCTCTGGACACTACGCTGACAGACACAGCAAACCTTCTTGCCACAGCTCGCATTGATGTGCCATCCTGGATGAGCTGCACTACCTGAGCCACTTGTGTGGGTTGTAGACTCCGTCTCATGCTACCACTAGAGTGAAAGCACCGCCAGCATTCAAAAGTGACCAAAACATCAGCCAGGAAGCATAGGAACTGAGAAGTGGTCTGTGGTCACCACCTGCAGAACCACTTCTTTATTGGGGGGTGTCTTGCTAATTGCCTATAATTTCCACCTGTTGTCCATTCCATTTGCACAACAGCATGTGAAATGTATTGTCAATCAGTGTTGCTTCCTAAGTGGACAGTTTGATTTCACAGAAGTGTGATTGACTTGGAGTTCCATTGTGTTGTTTAAGTGTTCCCTTTATTTGTTTGAGCAGTGTGTAAACAGGACAGGCAACCAAACTGAGAACCAGCACCTATTTACTTTTGGGTTTCAGGGAAAATGTATGGAGTAGAAAGTACATTCTTTTCCTTAGGAATGTAGTGGTGTAAAAGTATAAGTTGTCAAAAATATAAATAGTAAAGTGCAGATACACCCCCCCCCCCCCCCCAAAACCAAGACCATGGTGCTTGCCTACGGAGCTGTGAGGGGAACGGCACCTCCGTACCTTCAGGCTCTGATCAGTCCCTACACCCAAACGAGGGCACTGCGTTCATCCACCTCTGGCCTGCTGGCTCCCCTACCTCTGCGGAAGCATAGTTCCCGCTCAGCCCAGTCAAAACTGTTCGCTGCCCTGGCACCCCAATGGTGGAACAAGCTCCCTCACGACGCCAGGACAGCGGAGTCACTCACCACCTTCCGGAGACATTTGAAACCCCACCTCTTTAAGGAATACCTGGGATAGGATAAAGTAATCCTTCTACCCCCCCCCCCCCCCCTTACTCCAACCCCACCCCAAAATATAAAAATATTTTTAAAAAAAAGTTAAATAAAAAGAATAAAAAAAATTAAGAAAAAAATATAATACATTGTAAAGTGGTTATCCCACTGGCTATAAGGTGAATGCACCTATTTGTAAGTCGCTCTGGATAAGAGCGTCTGCTAAATGACGTAAATGTAAATGTAAAACGACTAGTAGTACTTTAAAGTATTTTTACTTAAGTATTTTACACCACTGGGTCTCAGCCTTCTCAGTGACACCCACAGATTACAATTCTAAAGAGTTTACACAAATATTAGCGTCGTAGCTCTTATTGTGGAACTTTAACTGTGGGAAATCACCTCACAATTCAGTCTGTTGTGAGTATTGCGTATTCATATTGCAATGTACAGCCTTACCAATGGATCTTGCGTCCATCAAATGGGGTAAGAATGCCCCAAACGCAATTCTGAAATCTATACATCCACAGTGCGATTTCAACAGATTTTTTTTGGTAAAATTAACAAATCAATGTCTTTTGTTGAATTTATTTAACAGCATTCTAATCTTGCTTAGCATTATCTAGTCCAATTGTGGCATGATTCCACTATTTTCATAATTTGCATCAGTTTCAATGGGGGACTTTTATTTTGATGTCAACCCGCCGCCGATTCCACTATTCTGGTCACGCTAATGTTGTTAATGACACACGTGCAGAGCAGTGGGACGTACGGGACTGAGAGGCAGGCAGAGAGTGTGTCGGAATCTGGACGTTTTCGACCGAGCTTCTAAAAGCCATCAGACGACAGCCAGACGTTTGGTTCTGGGAAAAGGAGAACGTTTCAGCGGTGGGAGAAAGGAACGGTGTCGTATTTCGCTCTTGTAAGTATATTTCTGTTGCTCTGTGTGTGCCGGATGTATCGTGTTGGTTTCTCCTAAGGGCAAATTCTCTGAATCATATCCATCCACATGGTGTACGAGGCTACTGAGCGATGCCTTCCTCGCACGCCGGAGAAAAACAGGCCTGGTAAGTGTCAACAACATTCGGGAAAAAAAATAATCATACCATTATTGGACACAATGTTGCACTAGGCTACTTGCGCATACACGGAACTAAACAATTGATACATTGGTAGAAACGTTGTTGCGACCAGGGTGAATTATGTTGGCTGTAATAGAGACACCAGCCCTACTGATAATGAAGTCTAGTCGGTGAATGGCTATAACACGTGCCTGCCTGTTTGGTTCTCGTAGCCTACTATTGTCGTTCCCGCGGCTTTCTCTTATTTTTCTCAGTCGGATGGATATAGGTTGCTGCCTGCTACTGTTGTGCTTTAGGCTACTCATATCCTCTTGTCTAAACTAGCTTTACTAAACGATACACAAATGGCGACTGGGGAGATTTGGAGTTGCCTTAGTCATTGGCTGGTAGGCTACGTAACGGCTCACGGTTGTGCGAGTAGCCTTGATTTCCAGAGTGGAGGAGATCTGTTGTCGAAATTAGCTTTCAGCGTTTATGTGGCGATGCTCTGTCTCCATTCGACGGTCAGGGGGTCAACTGGGCCAGTACTGGGCTCCTCGGAGTGGAGATAGCCCAGCGTTTCCCAAACTCGGTCCTCAGGACCCCGAGGGGTGCATTATTGGTTCTTGCCCAAACACTACACAGCTGATTTCAAATGAGCAAAGCTTGACGATTAGTTGATTATTTGAATCAGCTGTGTAGTGCTAGGACAAAAACCAAAACGTGCACCCCTTGGGGTCCCGAGGACCGAGTTTGGGAAACGCTGCCGGATAGCCTATCTCCAAATGTGGTTGACACATCTGTGCATGCCTCAAATCACTGCCCCAGTCCGGCCTGTCTCTCTGCCTGTGCCATCATTTGACGCTGCCTTTGCGAGGTACAGACCTTGTCACGGGATCTCTATCTCTGCAGGGCCACTAGGGTCCTTATGGTATATTCTATTGGAGGGATCTACTAGACTGTAGTGATGGATGTAGCAATAAGACAACATAGTGTGGTGAGTTAACGGTTCAACTGGGAATGATGCGATAGGGAGAGAGAAGAGAATGCTACGATAGAGAGAGAGAGGGAGGGAATGATATGATAGAGGAAGAGAGAGAGACGATAGAAAGACGATAGAGAGACGAGAGAGAGAGACACGATAGAGAGAGACACGATAGAGGAAGGGAGGGAATGATACGATGGAGAGAGGAGAGAGGGAGGGAATGATACGATGGAGAGAAGGAGGGAATAATACGATGGAGAGAGGAGAAAGGGAGGGAATGATACGATGGAGAGAGGAGAGAGGGAGGGAATAATACGATGGAGAGAGGAGAAAGGGAGGGAATGATACGATGGAGAGAAAGGAGAGAGGGAGAGGAATGATACGATGGAGAGAGGGAGGGAATGATATGAAAGAGAGGAGAGAGAGAATGATACAATGGACAGAGAGGAGAGAGAAGGAGGGAATGATACGATGGAGAGAGGAGAGAGGGAGGGAATGATACGATGGAGAGAGGAGAGAGAGGGAGGAAATTATACGATAGAGAGGGAGGGAATGATATGATAGAGAGAGGGAGGGAATGATACGATAGAGAGAGGGAGGGAATGATACGATAGAGAGAGAGGAGAGAGGGAGGGAATGATATGATAGAGGAGAGAGGGAGGGAATGATACGAGAGAGAGAGGGAGGGAATGATACGATACAGAGAGGAGAGAGGGGGAGGGAATGATACGATAGAGGAGAGAGAGAGGGAGGGAATGAAACGATAGAGGGAAGGAATGATACGAGAGAGAGAGCTAATATTAGGATAAAAGCCTTTGCTAAATGGCATTTATCATTATTATATTTATATTACCCTAATAAGGTTTATCTCCCGAGTGGCGCAGTGGTCTAAGGCACTGCATCGCAGTGCTAGCTGTGCCACTGGTTCGAATCCAGGCTCTGTCGTAGCTGGCCATGACCGGGAGACCCATGGGGCGGCGCACAATTGGCCCAGCGTCGTCCAGGGTAGGGGAGGGAATGGCCAGCAGGGATGTAGCTCAGTTGGTAGAGCATGGCGTTTGCAACGCCAGGGTTGTGGGTTCGATTCCCACGGGGGGCCAGTATGAAAAATAAAAAATGTATCACTCACTAACTGTAAGTCGCTCTGGATAAGAGCGTCTGCTAAATGACTAAAATGTAATGTAAAAATGTTTAGAAATGTTTGTAAAGGTGTGGTGTGTATTTTAGCCTGTTTATAGAGAGCTGCCCGAGGAAGACTCTAGAAGTCGAAACGCGTTGCAGTTGTGCGTCCTGATGTATTATTTTGTAAATATTTTCTGTTAATAGTTCACAAAAGTTTATTGCAATGTAATGGCCGCCTACTTGTCTTCTTTCTCCTACTCAAGAGAGCAGCGGCGTCTTTTTGTTGGCACTAATTCCGCCATGGCTCGTTGGCACTAATGCCGCCATGGCTCGTTGGTCAAAGCCTATGGGGAAATGTTATGTTTTATATTTACCACAGATTCTCAATTGGATTGAGGTCTGGGCTTTAACTAGGCCATTCCAAGACATTTAAATGTTTCCCCTTAAACCACTGGAGTGTTGCTTTAGCAGTATGCTTAGGGTCATTGTCCTGCTGGAAGGAGAACCTCCGTCCCAGTCTCAAATCTCTGGAAGACTGAAACAGGTTTCCCTCAAGAATTTCCCTGTATTTAGCGCCATCCATCATTCCTTCAATTCTGACCAGTTTCCCAGTCCCTGCCGATGGAAAAACATCCCCATAGCATGATGTTCTCGGGGTGATGAGAGGCGTTGGGTTTGCGCCAGACATAGCGTTTTCCTTGATGGCCAAAAAGCTAAATGTTAGTCTCATCTGACCAGAGTACCTCCTTCCATATGTTTGGGGAGTCTCCCACATGCCTTTTGGCGAACACCAAATGTGTTTGCATAATTTTTTTCTTTAAGCAATGTCTTTTTTCTGGCCACTCTTCCATAAATCCCAGCTCTGTGGAGTGTACGGCTTAAAGTGGTCCTTTGGACAGATACTCCAATCTCCGCTGTGGCGCTTTGCAGCTCCTTCAGTGTTATCTTTGGTCTCTTTGTTGCCTCTCTGATTAATGCCCTCCTTGCCTGGTCCATGAGTTTTGGTGGGCGGCCCTCTCTTGGCAGGTTTGTTGTGGTGCCATATTCTTTCCATTTTTTAAATAATGGATTTAATGGTGCTCCGTGGGATGTTCAAAGTTTCTGATATTTTTTTATAACCCAACCCTGATCTGTACTTCTCCACAACTTTGTCCCTGACCTGTTTGGAAAGCTCCTTGGTCTTCATGGTGCCGCTTGCTTGGTGGTGCCCCTTGCTTGGTGGTGTTGCAGACTCTGGGGCCTTTCAGAACAGGTGTATATATACTGAGATCATGTGACAGACCATTTGACACTTATATTGCACACAGGTGGACTTTATTTAACTAATTATGTGACTTCTTAAGGTAATTGGTTGCACCAGATCCTATTTAGGGGTTTCATAGCAAAGGGGGTGAATACATATGCACGCACCACTGTTCCGTTATTTATTTGTTTGAATTTTTTTAAACACGTAATTTTTTTCATTTCACTTCACCAATTTGGACTATTTTGTGTATGTCCATTAAATGAAATCCAAATAAAAATCAGGTTGTAATGCAACAAAATAGGAAAAACACCAAGGGGGATGAATACTTTTGCAAGGCACTGTAGATTGTTTCTCAACAGGGAATCCATGTTTACTTGACAGAACACAACCTTTTTTCTTGCCACAATAAATTGAAAGACTTGACTAGTTTTTCTGACTAGATTACTAATCTACCGCATTCCCTCAAAGTCCCACCCACAGTGATTGATTGACAGATCTGAAACCCTACCGACTCTGTGACTCCTAAACATTCTGCCGCTGCCCTGACGATCCCACCCACAGTGATTGATTGACAGGCCAAACTGTTAAAGCGAGAGTTCACCCATTGCTTTCCTTTACCCTAAGTGTCCACAGCAGCTGAGCCAATAAAATACATAGTTTGAAGAACAAACATCCTGCAGTAAAGGTTAAAGGTTATCTTACATAGAAATAGTCCTGATCACATAGGCCTAGGCCTAGAACAGTGGTTCCCAACCAGGGGTACTAGGACACCTGAGGGTACACGGCCTATCCACAGGGGGTACTTGAGAAGACTCATGAGGCCATAGGCCTACTTGTAAAATGCACAAGAGGCGGTGCTTCAGGGGTACTCCGGGCAGAGCAACGTTCAGTTGGTGGTACGGTAACCGAAAGAGGTTGGGAACCGCTGGCCTAGACAATATCCAAAACAACTCACAACACACCGAATTCATTCGTTTTCAGTCATTTTTTAATTGTAATTGTCTTGTCTTTTCTACTCAATACCACAACTCATTTGACCAATCCGGGAGGTAAAGTCGTTTAAAGTATTCGTTAATTTAACTGTGTATTCATGGGTGGAATCAAGGCATTAGAATGAACCAGAGGCCACCAAAATAGAGCTTGTTCAGCAAATGTCTTGGGTTTGACCCAGTTAAATTACCTGTAGCTATGGCTAGGCCTTTTCCCCAGTGTTCTGGTTTTGGCCTGGACTTTCAAAAGCTGCTTTTACCGTCACTCTGCTCTAGTTCTGGCTCCAGGTCCTTTAGCTGGTTCTGGTCTTGGCCCAGTTACCCGTGGCCAGGTTGTCATTAGCCCTGATTCTGTGTTCCTTCCTGGTAGAATGTGTATCAAAGCATTGTGACACACAGTGTCTGTCTGTTCTCGTGCCCTCCTGTAAACTATGCTAATGACTATGGGGCTTAGCATACCAACCAACTATGAGCTACTGTGATTGTAGCTACGGACAGATCCGACCCCCCCCCCCCCCCCACCCTCGGCCTCAGCCTCACTCTCCAACCCACTGGATAGGTTTACACTGAGTCACACAGCCTGCCGGACTTGTTCATCTGGTATTGAGTTATTGTATTGTCGCTGATGGCCATGTAGTCATTTAGGTGCAGAGAGAGAGGATTGCTGGGGAAAGATTGGGATGTAAAACCAATCAACCAACCCTGTTCCAGAAACAAGGCCAAACCGTAACCCCTACCCCTTTTAGAGCAGGGCTTTCCAACCCTGTTCCAGAAACAAGGCCAAACCGTAACCCCTACCCCTTTTAGAGCAGGGCTTTCCAACCCTGTTCCAGAAACAAGGCCAAACCGTAACCCCTACCCCTTTTAGAGCAGGGCTTTCCAACCCTGTTCCAGAAACAAGGCCAAACCGTAACCCCTACCCCTTTTAGAGCAGGGCTTTCCAACCCTGTTCCTGGAGAGCTACCGTCCTGTAGGTTTTCGCTCCAACCCCAGTTGTAACTAACCTGATTCATCTTATCAACTAGCTCATTATTAGATCAGATGCTCTAGATTAGGGTTGGAGTGAAAACCTACACGATGGTAGCGCTCAAGGAACAGGGTTGGAGTGAAAACCTACACGATGGTAGCGCTCAAGGAACAGTGTTGGAGGGAAAACCTACACGATGGTAGCGCTCAAGGAACAGGGTTGGAGTGAAAACCTATACGATGGTAGCGCTCAAGGAACAGGGTTGGAGAGAACCTACACGATGGTAGCGCTCAAGGAACAGGGTTGGAGAGAACCTACACGATGGTAGCGCTCAAGGAACAGGGTTGGAGGGAAAACCTACACGATGGTAGCGCTCAAGGACCAGTGTTGGAGTGAAAACCTACACGATGGTAGCGCTCAAGGAACAGGGTTGGAGTGAAAACCTACACGATGGTAGCGCTCAAGGACCAGTGTTGGAGTGAAAACCTACACGATGGTAGCGCTCAAGGACCAGTGTTGGAGAGCCTTACCCTAGAGTCTAGAGATCTGAGAGGATTGAACAGTTGTGAGCAATGTGGCAAAACATTCCACCTAGCCTATCAGAGGGCAAGGTGCCCATGCAGCCAATCAGTGTAGCTTGTAGCTCAGGCCAGCCTATCATGGCAGCTTGTAGCTCAGGCTAGCCAATCAGTGTAGCTTGTAAGCTCAGGCCAGCCCTTGTGAACCAGGAAGTGGTCAGAGTGGGAGGATAGGTGTGAGAACACTTGACTGTAGCAGCAGAGACCAGTACAGTGTGAAGCTGGGCAAGAAACTGCTTCTCCAATAGAAATCCCCGATCACACTTGTAGGTGATGTCATGGCTACATTGGCTAGCTAAGTTCATTGCGTAGAAACGCGTCATCGGCTCTAACGGTCGTCTCACGCCGAACTGCGTATGTGCAGGCCGTCAAATCAAAGGCAGTCCTTCGATTATAAAGTAGTTTTTGACAGAAAATGAAAACGTGTCAGTTTGTCACTTTCACGAGGTTGGCCTAATAACATGTTCAACTATTTAAGACGTTGGCTCCAATCTAGGTTGTGTCTTTTTAGATTTGGAGAATATTAACAACCTAAGGAAGAATTTAACTTCTCTCATTGACTTCTCAAACCCCGGCCTGGTCTGCTTGGTCTGTTTCGCAAGCGTTTTCTCTAGGTCTCACGATGTTGCGCCTCTGGGTTTAGAAACTCTGTGGTAGTAGGCTGGGAGAGGTTGGGCTGTTTAAACAGGTGTGTGTGTGTGTGTGTGTTTCTCAATAGGTTCAGAGAGGCTACAGAGGTAGATTTAAAGGGATACTTCAGTCAGATGAACTCGTGGATACCATTTTTATGTCTCTGCATCCAGTATAAAGGAAGTTAGTGGTAGTTTTGCAAGCCAACGCTAACTAGTGTTACCACATACTTCCAGTCATTGCGCTAATGCTAGTTAGCAGTTGCGTGAGCAACTTTCTTCAAACTGCACGCAGAGACATAAAAATGGTGTCCACGAGTTAATCTGACACTGGGGAAGCAGATAAGGGGCTTCATTGCCAAAATCCTGAAATATCCCTTTAAGGGTGTGTGAAGAATGTGAGGCCTGAGTGAAGGAGTAGGTGTGTGTGTGTTCATATTGTGCATTCTTGAGTGTATTAGTGTGGATGTGTGAATACGTGTGTAAAGCAGCAGCAGGATCCATGTAAGGAGGAGGAGGACAGACAGGCTGGACAGACAGGCTGGACGGACAGACAGGCTGGACAGACAGGCTGGACAGGCTGGACAGACGGACAGGCTGGACAGACGGACAGGCTGGACAGACAGACAGGCTGGACAGACAGGCTGGACAGACAGGCTGGACAGACAGGCTGGACAGACAGACAGGCTGGACAGACAGACAGGCTGGACAGACAGGCAGGCAGGCAGGCAGCCTGGGCAGACAGACAGGCAGGCAGGCAGGCAGCCTGGGCAGACAGACAGGCAGGCAGGCAGCCTGGGCAGGCAGGCAGCCTGGGCAGACAGACAGGTTGGACAGACAGGCTGGACAGACAGGCAGGCTGGACAGACAGGCTGGACAGACAGGCAGGCTGGACAGACAGGCTGGACAGACAGACAGGCAGGCAGGTTGGACAGACAGGCAGGCAGGTTGGACAGACAGGCAGGCAGGCTGGACAGATAGATAGACAGGCAGGCAGGCTGGACAGACAGGCTGGACAGACAGTTCTGGTTGGCCTCATGTGACACGGCTATTTCTAGACCCATCTCCCTCCTCTCCTTCTCCCCCCTCACCCTGTAGCTATGGAGCAAACCGCAGATATGTTCCACCTCTGGGCGGGGCGGGGCATGGCTGTCGGATATCTGCTGTTTGCTCCTCTGGTGGCATGCATCTGTTCTATGGTGTAATTGTTAGGGCTTGTTGTAATCGTTAGGGCTTGGTGTAATCGTTAGGGCTTGGTGTAATCGTTAGGGCTTGGGGTAATCTTTAGGGCTTGGGGTAATCTTTAGGGCTTGGGATAATCTTTAGGGTAATCGTTAGGGCTTGGGGTAATCTTTAGGGCTTGGGATAATCGTTAGGGTAATCTTTAGGGCTTGGGGTAATCTTTAGGGCTTGGGGTAATCTTTAGGGCTTGGGATAATCGTTAGGGTAATCTTTAGGGCTTGGGGTAATCGTTAGGGTAATCTTTAGGGCTTGGGGTAATCGTTAGGGTAATCTTTAGGGCTTGGGGTAATCGTTAGGGTAATCTTTAGGGCTTGGTGTAATCGTTAGGGTAATCTTTAGGGCTTGGTGTAATTGTTAGGGTAATCGTTAGGGCTTGGGATAATCGTTAGGGCTTGGGGTAATCTTTAGGGCTTGGGGTAATCGTTAGGGTAATCTTTAGGGCTTGGGGTAATCGTTAGGGTAATCTTTAGGGCTTGGTGTAATTGTTAGGGTAATCTTTAGGGCTTGGGGTAATCGTTAGGGTAATCGTTAGGGCTTGGGGTAATCTTTAGGGCTTGGGGTAATCGTTAGGGTAATCTTTAGGGCTTGGGGTAATCGTTAGGGTAATCTTTAGGGCTTGGGGTAATCGTTAGGGTAATCTTTAGGGCTTGGGGTAATCGTTAGGGTAATCTTTAGGGCTTGGGGTAATCGTTATGGTAATCTTTAGGGCTTGGTGTAATCGTTAGGGTAATCTTTAGGGCTTGGGGTAATCGTTAGGGTAATCGTTAGGGCTTGGGGTAATCGTTAGGGTAATCGTTAGGGCTTGGGGTAATCTTTAGGGCTTGGGATAATCGTTATGGTAATCTTTAGGGCTTGGGATAATCGTTAGGGTAATCTTTAGGGCTTGGTGTAATCGTTAGGGTAATCTTTAGGGCTTGGTGTAATTGTTAGGGTAATCTTTAGGGCTTGGGGTAATCGTTAGGGTAATCTTTAGGGCTTGGGGTAATCGTTAGGGTAATCGTTAGGGCTTGGGATAATCGTTAGGGCTTGGTGTAATCGTTAGGGTAATCTTTAAGGCTTGGGATAATCGTTAGGGTAATCTTTAGGGCTTGGGGTAATCATTAGGGTAATCGTTAGGGCTTGGTGTAATCATTAGGGCTTGGTGTAATTGTTAGGGTAATCTTTAGGGCTTGGAATAATCGTTAGGGTAATCTCTAGGGCTTCGTGTAATCGTTAGGGTAATCTTCAGGGCTTGGTGTAATCGTTAGGGTAATCTTTAGGGCTTGGGGTAATCGTTAGGGTAATCTTTAGGGCTTGGGGTAATCGTTAGGGTAATCGTTAGGGCTTGGGTGGTGGGTAGGTGACATGTAAAGGAACACACACACTCTACCCCCAAGCCATTAGATGAATGCCATCACTGATAGTCCTTGTGCTAGCAATGCCAAGGTTGTGGGTTCAATTCCCGTAGGGATCACATACTGAAAATGTAAAGTAAAATGCCAAACTAAGCTGAGTTGAGCTGTGCCAAGCTGTACAGAGCTGGACTGGTGACGTATCCACCATAGTTGCTGGAGCTCTGCTGAAGAGGACAATGTGAAAAGAAAATGTCTGAGCCAGCACAGTACAGTTCGGGTCAGCATGGTAGTTAGAAAATGGTCTCTTGGATTCATTCTTGGCAAAAATGACACTTCCAGTGGAGCAGGTCTGATAGGCTGAAGCGGTCAGCAGCAGGTCTGATAGGCTGAAGGAGTCAGCAGCAGGTCTGATAGGCTGAAGGAGTCAGCAGCAGGTCTGATAGGCTGAAGGAGTCAGCAGCAGGTCTGATAGGCTGAAGCGGTCAGCAGCAGGTCTGATAGGCTGAAGGAGTCAGCAGCAGGTCTGATAGGCTGAAGCGGTCAGCAGCAGGTCTGATAGGCTGAAGCAGTCAGCAGCAGGTCTGATAGGCTGAAGCAGTCACCAGCAGGTCTGATAGGCTGAAGCAGTCAGCAGCAGGTCTGATAGGCTGAAGGAGTCAGCAGCAGGTCTGATAGGCTGAAGCAGTCACCAGCAGGTCTGATAGGCTGAAGCAGTCAGCAGCAGGTCTGATAGGCTGAAGGAGTCAGCAGCAGGTCTGATAGGCTGAAGCAGTCAGCAGCAGGTCTGATAGGCTGAAGCAGTCAGTCTGATACTATGGTGTGTGACTGTAGGGTAAAGGTCACACACACGGTGAAAGGTCAGTGATGTAATGGTGGGCGAGAGTAGTCTTTCCTCTGGGGTCCCTCTCTTACCAGGTGGTGACGTCTTTACATTCCAGCCCTGTCATTGGCTCACAGTGACCCCATGTCCCCTTCCAGAAACAACCCCTGGCATAGCCCCTAGGCCCTCCCCCTAAGCACGTCGCTCTGATGGGACTGGATAGGTGAAAGCAACATGGCACAAATTGAACGTTTTTATATCTGTGCCCTCTACTGGTGTGGCCGGTTGATGATGATGTGCTGAGAGAAAGGAGGAAATGATTTGACCCTTCAGGATTATGGGTTGATCTCTGGAAAATCCCCTCTCCTCACTGTCATCCCTCCTCACCCCTCCTCTCCATGTCACTTCTCCTCTCCTTCACCCCTTTCCTCCCCTGTCCTCCTCCTCACCCCTTCTCTCCCTTCCTCCTCCACCCTCTCCTCACCCCCCCCCCCCCATGTCACCGGAACACAGGCAGACCACCTGTCACAAAGACTAGTCCTCACAGTCAAGCCTGCTGCGAAAGTACTGTGATAAACACACACACACACTGACACTGTTTTAAATACCCAGCAAGAACCTCAGTCTGAACAAGTTACATCATAATATTAATCTTCTTTCTATCAGCTGATATTAAAAAAAAGTCACAATTAATCCATGTCACACTTTGAGGGGCCTAAAAATCCCTGGAAACATGCCGATTGTATTTACATTATATATATATATATATAGTGGGGGAAAAAAGTATTTAGTCAGCAACCAATTGTGCAAGTTTTCCCACTTAAAAAGATGAGAGGCCTGTAATTTTCATCATAGGTACACGTCAACTATGACAGACAAATTGAGGAGGAAACATCCAGAAAATCACATTGTAGGATTTTTAATGAATTTATTTGCAAATTATGGTGGAAAATAAGTATTTGGTCACCTACAAACAAGCAAGATTTCTGGCTCTCACAGACCTGTAACTTCTTCTTTAAGAGGCTCCTCTGTCCTCCACTCGTTACTTGTATTAATGGCACCTGTTTGAACTTGTTATCAGTATAAAAGACACCTGTCCACAACCTCAAACAGTCACACTCCAAACTCCACTATGGCCAAGACCAAAGAGCTGTCAAAGGACACCAGAAACAAAATTGTAGACCTGCACCAGGCTGGGAAGACTGAATCTGCAATAGGTAAGCAGCTTGGTTTGAAGAAATCAACTGTGGGAGCAATTATTAGCAAATGGAAGACATACAAGACCACTGATAATCTCCCTCGATCTGGGGCTCCACGCAAGATCTCACCCCGTGGGGTCAAAATGATCACAAGAACGGTGAGCAAAAATCCCAGAACCACACGGGGGGACCTAGTGAATGACCTGCAGAGAGCTGGGACCAAAGTAACAAAGCCTACCATCAGTAACACACTACGCCGCCAGGGACTCAAATCCTGCAGTGCCAGACGTGTCGCCCTGCTTAAGCAAGTACATGTCCAGGCCCGTCTGAAGTTTGCTAGAGGGCATTTGGATGATCCAGAAGAGGATTGGGAGAATGTCATATGGTCAGATGAAACCAAAATAGAACTTTTTGGTAAAAACTCAACTCGTCGTGTTTGGAGGACAAAGAATGCTGAGTTGCATCGAAAGAACACCATACCTACTGTGAAGCATGGGGGTGGAAACATCATGCTTTGGGGCTATTTTTCTGCAAAGGGACCAGGACGACTGATCCGTGTAAAGGAAAGAATGAATGGGGCCATGTATCGTGAGATTTTGAGTGAAAACCTCCTTCCATCAGCAAGGGCATTGAAGATGAAACGTGGCTGGGTCTTTCAGCATGACAATGATCCCAAACACACCGCCCGGGCAACGAAGGAGTGGCTTCGTAAGAAGCATTTCAAGGTCCTGGAGTGGCCTAGCCAGTCTCCAGATCTCAACCCCATAGAAAATCTTTGGAGGGAGTTGAAAGTCTGTGTTGCCCAGCGACAGCCCCAAAACATCACTGCTCTAGATGAGATCTGTAAGGAGGAATGGGCCAAAATACCAGCAACAGTGTGTGAAAACCTTGTGAAGACTTACAGAAAACGTTTCACCTGTGTCATTGCCAACAAAGGGTATGTAACAAAGTATTGAGAAACTTTTGTTATTGACCAAATACTTATTTTCCACCATAACTTGCAAATAAATTCATTAAAAATCTTACAATGTGATTTTCTGGAAAAAAAACTATCATTTTGTCTGTCATAGTTGACGTGTACCTATGATGAAAATTACAGACCTCTCTCATCTTTTTAAGTGGGAGAACTTGCACAATTGGTGGCTGACTAAATACTTTTTTTCCCCCACTGTATATATTACCATTATATAAATATATTACCATTATATAAATATATTTATTTACATTTTATAGATATGTTTACATTGTATAGATATTTCAGAAATGGCGACCTCTGGGGTAAGACAATATACATATAATTGCCCTCTCGCTGCGTGAAGCCACATTCTCCACCCCCTGTTGTTGACTAACCAATGTGGTGCCTGCCATAGTTGTATATAATTCATCATGTATTGTGTTTATTTCTATGGTTATGCTGTTCTGAGTGTACTGTTTTAATTCTCTGGTTATGAGTGTTATTTGCTCTATCTAGGCCTCAGAGGGCTTGTTATTTTCTACTTGAATCTTTACAGGAGTAGAAGAGCTGTCAGTTATCCCGTTTAGTGAGTCAGTCATCATGTTAGTGAGTCCGCTTCGTCTGTGTCGTGTGAGAAGCTGAGGGCCCTGACTGGATTGTGTGTGTGTGTGTGTGTGTGGTGACAGGAATCAGATTGATTGTTGGTTCTAGGGCTGTATCCGACAAAAGAAAATAATTGTTGACCAAGAGTCGTCTGTTCTTTCGACCAATCAACTTGTTGAATTTTTTTAATGTATTTTTCCATATGTTTTAATAAAATCCACTATACATTGATCAACTATACAGTGCATTCGGAAAGTATTCAGACCCCTTGAATATTTCCACGTTTTGTTACGTTACAACCTTATTCTAAAATGGATTAAATTGTTTCTCCCCCTCATCAATCTGCACACGATACCCCATAATGACAAAGCAAAAATAGGTTTTTAGAATTTTGTGCAAAACAAGTATTCAGACCCTTTACTCAGTACTTTGTTTAAGCACCTTTGGCAGCGATTACAGCCTCAAGTCTTCTTGGGTAAGACGCTACAAGCTTGGCACACCTGTATTTGGGGAGTTTCTCCAATTATTCTCTGCAGATCCTCTCAAGCTCTGTCAGGTTGGATGGGGAGCGTCACTGCACAGCTATTTTCAGGTCTCTCCAGAGATGTTTGATCGGGTTCAAGCCCGGGCTCTGGCTGGGCCACTTAAGGACATTCAGAGACTTGTCCCGAAGCCACTGCTGCGTTGTCTTGTCTGTGTGCTTAGGGTCGTTGTCCTGTTGGAAGGTGAACCTTCGCCCCAGTCTGAGGTCCTGAGCGCTCTGGAGCAGGTGTACATCAAGGATCTCTCTGTGCTCTGTTCATCTTTCCCTCAATCCTGACTAGTCTCCCAGTTCCTGCTGCTGAAAAACATCCTCACAGCATGATGCTGCCACCACCATGCTTCACCGTAGGGATGGTGCCAGGTTTCCTCCAGACGTGACGCTTGGCATTCAGGCCAAAGAGTTCAATCTTGGTTTCATCAGACCAGAGAATCTTTTATCTCATGGTCTGAGAGTCCTTTAGGTGCCTTTTGGCAAACTCCAAGCGGACTGTCATGTGCCTTTTACTGAGGAGTGGCTTCCGTCTGGCCACTCTACCATAAAGGCCTGATTTGGTGGAGATGGTTGTCCTTCTGGAAGGTTCTCCCATCTCCACAGAGGAACTCTGGCGCTCTGTCAGTGACCATTGGGTTCTTGGTCACCTCCCTGACCAAGACCCTTCTCCCCCGATTGCTCAGTTGGTCCGGGCGGCCAGCTCTAGGAAGAGTCTTGGTGGTTCCAAACTTCTTCCATTTAAGAATGATGGAGGCCACTGTGTTCTTGAGGACCTTCAATGCTGCAGAAATGTTTTGGTACCCTTCCCCAGATCTACACCTCGACACAATCCTGTCTCGGAGCTCTACGGACAATTCCCTTCGACCTCATGGCTTGGTTTTTGCTCTGACATACACTGTGGGACCTTATATAGACAGGTGTGTGCCTTTCCAAATCATGTCCAATCAATTGAATTTACCACAGGTGGACTCCAATCAAGTTGTAGAAACATCTCAAGGCTGATCAATGGAAACAGGATGCACCTGAGCTCAATTTCGAGTCTCATAGCAAAGAGTCTGAATACTTATGTAAATAGGGTATTTTTATGTATTTTTTAATTTTAAAAAATTAACCTGTTTTCGCTTTGTCGTTATGGGGTATTGTGTGTAAATTATTGATTCCATTTTAGAATAAGGCTGTAACATAACACAATGTGGAAAAAGTCAAGGAGTCTGAATACTTTTCAAATGCACTGTATGTATGCTACTGAGCTTGTCTTATGCTTTAAGCACACTGTGATTTAAATAATTAAAGAAACATGGACGTCACCAGGATCTGGCTTTTTGGGGCTTAAGCTGCAAATCATTTTTGAATCTTTTGCGCTGCTGCAATGGTAGTCAACTGAGTGCGCCACTTAGTTCACAGAGCTGTGGTTACGTGAAACTCCCGAAGTCATCCAACCGTTATAATCAGGTGCTGCTGGAACGACGCGCCGCCACTTCTCAGAATGGTGCTGCAGTATATCTCGCAAGATCACTTAATGATCTTGACGGGGGCGGCAGGTAGCTTAGTGGTTAAGAGCGTAGTGCCAGTAACCGAAAGGTCGCTGGTTCTAATCCCCGAGCCGACTAGGTGAAAAATCTGTTGATGTGCCCTTGAGCAAGGCACTTAACCCTAATTGCTCCTGTAAGTCGCTCTGGATAAGAGTGTCTGCTAAATGACTAAAATGTAAAAAATGTAAAATGTAATGATTAATTACTTAATGATTAATTAATTAGTGTTCTACAAACCGATTATAATGATAATGTCAGAAAATAAAAAAACACAATAATAAAAACATAATTTATGACAATTTTAGGATAAATGTGCTGAAATGTTGCATTTTTTTTTTCTCATGCTGTGTTTAACTCCATTTGCTTTAAAATGTGATTAGTTAGGCCGGTTAGCCACCTTTACATCATTCAAGAAGATCGAAATGTATATTCCCATGAAACTGATTGTGATCAATCACCCGACCGCAACCCAATTTGAGATGGTTTGGGATGAGTCGGACCGCGGAGTGAAGGAAAAGCAGCCAACAAGAGCTCAGCATATGTGGGAACTCCTTCAAGAATGTTGGAAAAGCATTCCAGGTGAAGCTGGTTGAGAGAATGCCAAGAGTGTGCAAAGCTGTCATCAAGACAAAGGGTGGCTACTTTGAAGAATCTAAAATATATTTGGATTTGTTTAACACTTTTTTTTCGTTACTACATGATTCCATGTGTGTTATTGCATAGTTTTAATATCTTCACTGTTATTCTAGAAGGTAGAACATAGTAAAAATAAAGAAACTGTTGAATGAGTAGGTGTGTCCAAACTTTTGACTTGTACTGTACGTACGGTCACTGTGGGGATGACGTCATCGATGCACTTATTGATGAAGCCAGTGACTGATGTGGTGTACTCATCAATGCCATCGGAAGAATCCCGGAACATATTCCTGTCTGTGCTATCAAAACAGTCCTGTAGCTTAGCATCTGCGTCATCTGACCAATTCTGTATTGAGGTAGGCCAAATTTGGTGTTTTTAGGATTTAAAGAAATATAAAGCAAAGGAGGGTGGCTATTTGTCAAATCTCAAATATATTTTGATTTGTTTAACACTTGTTTTGGTTACTACATGATTCCATATGTGTTATTTCATAGTTTTGATGTCTTCACTATTATTCTACAATGTAAAAAAAATAGTGGAGAAAAAAAACCCAACCTTGATTGAGTAGGTGTCCAAACTTTTGACTGGTTGTGTACATCATTACTCCTGTCTCTATAAAGAATGAAATAATTAAATAATACACCAGGATAATTTAGACACAGAGGATCAGTAGCTTATTTTTTTTAAAATGCTGTAGATTGTGTTTTGTCTCGTTTATTATGGGAATCCTGGCAAATATAAAACAGCTGATTGTTGAGTTGTGGCTGTCAATAAACAGCAGGAGGCAGCTAGAAAGTATTTTGCAATATTTCAAAATAAAAGTGCGGCTATAATCTGTTTTGAATAGGTGAGGGCCACTGGAAAGTTAGTGGACTATAATTTCCTCCTCGTATTGTAGGCCTAAAATCTGTGCATCCACTCTTTTCATTGGCCTATGCTATGGGTTGCATTTAAGACATGGGTCGTTGGTTTTATGGATCTCTCAGTATGTACATGTCAGAGTAGCTTGTCATTTTGATAATTTGTGTGGTATAAAAAAACATTATTGTAATGTCTCCAGTCATGTCAAATTTAAGAAGAGTTGCAGGAAATTATTTTAGAAAAGGCCCTTTTTTTTGTTTTTTCTCGGACCCACAAACCCCCCAGCCCCTGGTGTTCAGGACTGAGCCCCGAATGTTATGAAACTGGTGATGGCCCTGTTAAGACACACAAATTAAGACACACAAGTGACTCAAGAGGGAGTCAGAGATAGCCTAACCAGAAAAAAAAAAAAGCCTGTTCCGAACCACCCCCTCCCGCTGCTGCTGGGCCCTCAGTATCCCACGCCAGTGAGCCCCTTGACAAACGCCGCTGTAGGCTATTTGTGCAAGGGATAAGAAGTAATCAGGTAGGCCTATTTTCGGACGTTTCCACCGGATCAGCATGACATTTTATTTTTTCTCCCTTTCACACCGAGTTATCGAAAGGGAGAGCGCTGGAAAGATTTTTCAAATAGGCTACGGTGAGGAACTATTGTCATTCTCAATGGATGTTAAAAACAGACTTTGGTTACTTGCTGTTACTTTGAGAAGCTCCACCGCTCATTAGTGGTGGTGAGTTAAGACAATCAGAAATACCATCAGATCCCCATTTATAAGCCTACAGTTGCGCGCAGGCCGGGTAGCCTATAGGCCTACTTCTATGCGTAATCAGGTGCACGTCCTTACTCAACATTGACAGGAGCGCTCCAAAGAATAAAATCAGAATAAATTGACAACTTTTATAAATGTTATGAAATAAACCTAAACTCGTTTCTTACAAGTGTAGCCAAGGTTGTGCGCTCTGCAAGCAAACAACGTGTCCACTCTGACAATGAGAACTTTAAAAGACTGTAATAAATAATATATTTAATGCATTAACGGAAATTATGGTAAACAAACATTGTAGATGATAAATGATGGTAATTAAGGGGATATGTACTACTGGTGATACTGGTGTGCCTCCATAATGGATTAGTCAGGTGTTAATCAAGACGTGCCATAACATTGTATTTATTTTTTTTTTGCAACTGCTCAACAAAAACATTCTCAGTCGACCAACAGCCTATCGACCAAACAATCGACCAGTTGACTAAATGGGGTAAGTCCTAGTTTGGTTCGAGTCGTCATGTGAAATTCCCTCCAGTATTGTGACTGCTCCCAGTGCTCCGGAACGGCAACATTCCTGGTGTTTACGCTCGGGCTCCGGCGTCTTGACGGTTAGCTGCTAATGCTAATGCTAGCCGACATGTTTGGGAGTATTACCGCAGGTTCTGCCTTTTTAGAATAAGAAGGCTCAGATAAGCCGCTGACTCGCGTACCTAATCCTGCAGGCCTCGCGGCGCACGCTGCACACCCTCCGTCCGGACGTGTGTGAGGTGAGCAGGAGCATGTGAAGTGTTGTGTGTGTGTGTGTGTGTGAGGTGAGCAGGAGCATGTGAAGTGTGTGTGTGTGTGTGTGTGTGTGATCTGTGAGATGTAGAGCCTCTTAGCGTTCTGGTGAAGTTGCAGCAGCACAGGATCCTATGCTTCCTTTCTGTCCTCATTCTGCTGCCCCCAGCCAGGCAGCACAGCCAGGCAGCACAGCCAGGCAGCACAGCCAGGCAGCACAGCCAGGCAGCGCAGCACAGCCAGGCAGCACAGCCAGGCAGCACAGCCAGGCAGCGCAGCACAGCCAGTCAGCCAGTCAACAGCCAGCCAGGCAGAAATGCTGTTAGCTGTGTCATGTGCTGAAAGCCTGGATTAGGAGCTGGAAACACACACACACACACGGGAGCACAGTAGGGTTGGGCGGTATCCAGATTTTCATATCGTCATACCGCCCTTCTCTCATCCCAGGATTTACGGTAGTTCCGGCTTATTACGCAAGGGGGCGCTAAAAAGGCAAACAAAGCCCATTGGGTGTCTATTACCAGAATGCTAATAAAATTAGCCCAAGTACTAGCTAATTTCCATAGAGGCTGCTAGTTAAATATGCAAACAAGTGCAAACTAAGGTAAACTAATTGCAAAAACGGGCAATCCAGCTCATAAAGTTATACATGTATAAGTAGTAGCTACCGAATGTAATTTTTTGGTGAGTTTGGAAATTTACTAGTGAATGTGAACAAGAGGCATTGTGCAAATGAACATAGTTTTGAAGCATGCAACATTTACCTGAAGCTAACTCTGCAGATAGCACTACCGGGTGATTTGAAAAGTCATAGTCAATCGATCAATAATATAATAATACTTTTAGCAAAAATGTTGATCTTTTTAATATACAATCTGTAGAAACTGAGAATAGAAAGGTTCAGAACTTCTGTGAAACAGCACAGCACAGTTGAAAAGTATATGGCAAATAGAGATCGGTGGGAGGGGTTGAGTGGAGCTGAAGGGTGGGACTAATAACAACAAGATAACTCATGTAAAATATACTGTGTCTGTAAAATGTATATAGGTTCAGAACTTTTGTGAAACACCACCGTTAAAAAATATATGGCAAATATATAAATCAAACTGGATGGTCTTCAGAAATAAATGGGAGGGGTTGAGGGTAGTGGGAAGGATAGGAGTAAAAACAAAAGATAACTATTGTAAAATATACTGTGTCCGTAAAATGTATATTATATGTATAAGCTGGAAGTAGAAGCCTAAGTGTTGTTCATTAGTTTACTCCAATTAGGCTGCCTGGCTGCCCAGACTCCTTGGTCCGGGCCAAACGCTCACGGAAGTTAGTTTTTTTATCCGCGATGAGTCTGGATCTGAGTTCCTTCACCGAAATGTGAACACATTGAGTTTGAGTTTAGATCGATTAAGCTTTTCCAAACCCTCAATGCAAAGTGTGTAAATATTGATCACACAGGAGCTGTGGCTCGATTTTGATTGTATTGAAAAGGTGATTTTAGTTGAGTATTGTTTGTGTCAAAGGGGAAATTATGACTGTACAGGTTTTTTAGTAGAGACTACAGAATATCGGTGTAATTTGGCTTCCCAGCCAAAATAGTTCAGAAGAGTTTGTGCATATATAATGACGACATTTTGTGACGTCTTTTTACTTGGGTGAGTTTTTTGGGCTGTTCGGGCACCACATAGTCAAGCCGAAGTTCAGAGCCCCTTTGTCGGTGATAGGTCAACAGTAGGGATTCTTCAATAAAGTCTTTATTTTCATTCAACGAGAGACGACTCGTTTTCATGCACATTTTTCTTTTTTTGAGAAATACTAAAATCTTCGACGTAAAATTTGTGCGACTAAGATCTTCTCGGCAAACACGTCAATCTATGACAGATTTCTTGAGTTATTTGAATTAATTCTGAATATTTTGGGCTATGGCATCTCAAAATGGACACTCGTTCGGTTTCGGCTTTAGTAGTAACACACACGTAGTTACATTTTGTGGTGTTTCCTGGCCACAAAGCCTTACAAAACAGTTGTATTACCACATGCAGTGTCCTCCAGAGCAGATCATTGTAAGTGTGAGACCGAACAGGGAACAGTCTCCTCTGACACCGGAGAGAGTTGACCTGTTATGTATTTCAACACCAGGAGGACCGGACTTACCCAACAGCACAACGCAGGAGAGGGTTGATTGCTTGTTGTTCTAAAGGTTTTGTTTTTGGTCATGTTAAGGCTATGCTGGAAATTGTGTTTTGTGTGTGTGTGTGTGTGTGTGTGAGAGAGAGAGAGAGAGAGAGAGAGAGAGAGCCGCCTCTTGTAGGTCCCAGCTGTTGTCAACCTGACTAACATTTTACTAGGCTCTGAGACGATTTTATGAAATTGTGTGGGTCCTTCACAGAATTAGTGTGTGTTTGTCCAAGAGCTTTTAAAGCAAGTTTCTGGCAGAGTTGTTGTCATTCCTGAGGACCCCCCATTGTGGTTAGCTGGAGTTTGGTGTGTTTGGCCTTCCTCCCCATGCGAAGACGGTTACCCCCAACCTTCCCCACCGCCGCCGGCGTCAAGGCAGCAGGTGCAACACACCCAGGGGTCCTGTGTTCTGATTGGTTCACCCAAGGGTCATTTATGCTCTGATTGGTTCAACATTTGCTGGACGCACATCCAACATCCAGCCATGGTCCATGAGCAAGCAATGTCTTCTTAAACTACAGGATTAGAAATAGGCAGAAATTGAGAAGTTTAAAAGCATTGGATTGGTGTGAGCTAGAGGGAGTTTACACAACAATTCATGAGCGGAAGTGAACAAGTGCACACTAACGAGTGAGAGAGAGGATAGGGGAAACTAACGAGGGAGTTAGGGGAGAGGGGAAACTAACGAGGGAGTGAGAGGAGAGGGGAAACTAACGAGGGAGTGAGAGGAGAGGGGAAACTAACGAGGGAGGAAAGGAGAGGGGAAACTAACGAGGGAGGAGAGAGGAGAGGGGAAACTAACGAGGGAGTGAGAGGAGAGGGGAAACTAACGAGGGAGGAAAGGAGAGGGGAAACTAACGAGGGAGGAGAGAGGAGAGGGGAAACTAACGAGGGAGTGAGAGGAGAGGGGAAACTAACGAGGGAGGAAAGGAGAGGGGAAACTAACGAGGGAGGAGAGAGGAGAGGGGAAACTAACGAGGGAGGAAAGAGGAGAGGGGAAACTAACGAGAGAGGAGAGAGGAGAGGGGAAACTAACGAGGGAGGAGAGAGGAGAGGGGAAACTAACGAGGGAGGAAAGAGGAGAGGGGAAACTAACGAGGGAGTGAGAGGAGAGGGGAAACTAACGAGGGAGGAGAGAGGAGAGGGGAAACTAACGAGGGAGGAGAGAGGAGAGGGGAAACTAACGAGGGAGGAAAGAGGAGAGGGGAAACTAACGAGAGAGGAGAGAGGAGAGGGGAAACTAACGAGGGAGGAGAGAGGAGAGGGGAAACTAACGAGGGAGGAAAGAGGAGAGGGGAAACTAACGAGAGAGGAGAGAGGAGAGGGGAAACTAACGAGGGAGGAGAGAGGAGAGGGGAAACTAACGAGGGAGGAAAGAGGAGAGGGGAAACTAACGAGGGAGTGAGAGGAGAGGGGAAACTAACGAGGGAGGAGAGAGGAGAGGGGAAACTAACGAGGGAGGAGAGAGGAGAGGGGAAACTAACGAGGGAGGAAAGAGGAGAGGGGAAACTAACGAGAGAGGAGAGAGGAGAGGGGAAACTAACGAGGGAGTGAGAGGAGAGGGGAAACTAACGAGGGAGGAAAGAGGAGAGGGGAAACTAACGAGAGAGGAGAGAGGAGAGGGGAAACTAACGAGGGAGTGAGAGGAGAGGGGAAACTAACGAGGGAGTGAGAGGAGAGGGGAAACTAACGAGGGAGGAGAGAGGAGAGGGGAAACTAACGAGGGAGGAGAGAGGAGAGGGGAAACTAACGAGAGAGGAGAGGGGAAACTAACGAGAGAGGAGAGAGGAGAGGGGAAACTAACGAGGGAGGAAAGAGGAGAGGGGAAACTAAGGAGAGAGGAGAGGGGAAACTAACGAGAGAGGAGAGGGGAAACTAACGAGAGAGGAGAGAGGAGAGGGGAAACTACCGGCTCCTCTCAGAGCAAAGCAGTGAGCTGTACAATAGAGCCCCTCTCAAAGCAGAGCAGACTAGCAGGGAGATATGCACCATGGCACACACCAGTCACCCACTGACCACCCCAAGCCTTAGCCTCACGACTGCACCATGACACACACCAGAGTCACCCACCGACCACCCCAAGCCTTAGCCTCACGACTGCCCAGACACACACCAGTCACCCACCGACCACCCCAAGCCTTAGCCTCACGACTGCACCAGACACACACCAGAGTCACCCACCGACCACCCCAAGCCTTAGCCTCACGACTGCACCAGTCACCCACCGACCACCCCAAGCCTTAGCCTCACGACTGCACCAGTCACCCACCGACCACCCCAAGCCTTAGCCTCACGACTGCACCATGGCACACACCAGAGTCACCCACCGACCACCCCAAGCCTTAGCCTCACGACTGCACCAGACACACACCAGTCACCCACCGACCACCCCAAGCCTTAGCCTCACGACTGCACCAGACACACACCAGTCACCCACCGACCACCCCAAGCCTTAGCCTCACGACTGCACCAGACACACACCAGAGTCACCCACCGACCACCCCAAGCCTTAGCCTCACGACTGCACCATGGCACACGGCAGTCACCCACCTACCACCCCAAGCCTTAGCCTCACGACTGCACCAGACACACACCAGAGTCACCCACCGACCACCCCAAGCCTTAGCCTCACGACTGCACCAGACACACACCAGTCACCCACCGACCACCCCAAGCCTTAGCCTCACGACTGCACCAGACACACACCAGTCACCCACCGACCACCCCAAGCCTTAGCCTCACGACTGCACCAGACACACACCAGAGTCACCCACCGACCACCCCAAGCCTTAGCCTCACGACTGCACCATGGCACACACCAGAGTCACCCACCGACCACCCCAAGCCTTAGCCTCACGACTGCACCATGGCACACGGCAGAGTCACCCACCGACCACCCCAAGCCTTAGCCTCACGACTGCACCAGATACACACCAGAGTCACCCACCGACCACCCCAAGCCTTAGCCTCACGACTGTACCATGGCACACGGCAGAGTCACCCACCGACCACCCCAAGCCTTAGCCTCACGACTGCACCAGTCACCCACCGACCACCCCAAGCCTTCGCCTCACGACTGCACCATAGCACACGGCAGAGTCACCCACCGACCACCCCAAGCCTTAGCCTCACGACTGCACCATGGCACACGGCAGAGTCACCCACCGACCACCCCAAGCCTTAGCCTCACGACTGCACCATGGCACACGGCAGAGTCACCCACCGACCACCCCAAGCCTTAGCCTCACGACTGCACCAGACACACACCAGTCACCCACCGACCAACCCAAGCCTTAGCCTCACGACTGTACCATGGCACACGGCAGAGTCACCCACCGACCACCCCAAGCCTTAGCCTCACGACTGCACCAGACACACACCAGTCACCCACCGACCACCCCAAGCCTTAGCCTCACGACTGCACCAGACACACGTCAGAGTCACCCACCGACCACCCCAAGCCTTAGCCTCACGACTGCACCATGGCACACGGCAGAGTCACCCACCGACCACCCCAAGCCTTAGCCTCACGACTGCACCATGGCACACACCAGAGTCACCCACCGACCACCCCAAGCCTTAGCCTCACGACTGCACCAGACACACACCAGAGTCACCCACCGACCACCCCAAGCCTTAGCCTCACGACTGTACCATGGCACACGGCAGAGTCACCCACCGACCACCCCAAGCCTCACGACTGCACCATGGCACACGGCAGAGTCACCCACCGACCACCCCAAGCCTTAGCCTCACGACTGCACCAGACACACGTCAGAGTCACCCACCGACCACCCCAAGCCTTAGCCTCACGACTGCACCAGACACACACCAGAGTCACCCACCGACCACCCCAAGCCTTAGCCTCACGACTGTACCATGGCACACGGCAGAGTCACCCACCGACCACCCCAAGCCTCACGACTGCACCATGGCACACGGCAGAGTCACCCACCGACCACCCCAAGCCTTAGCCTCACGACTGCACCAGACACACACCAGAGTCACCCACCGACCACCCCAAGCCTTAGCCTCACGACTGCACCAGACACACGTCAGAGTCACCCACCGACCACCCCAAGCCTTAGCCTCACGACTGCACCATGGCACACGGCAGAGTCACCCACCGACCACCCCAAGCCTTAGCCTCACGACTGCACCAGACACACGTCAGAGTCACCCACCGACCACCCCAAGCCTTAGCCTCACGACTGCACCAGAGTCACCCACCGAGCACCCCAAGCCTTAGCCTCACGACTGCACCATGGCACACGGCAGAGTCACCCACCGACCACCCCAAGCCTTAGCCTCACGACTGTACCATGGCACACGGCAGTCACCCACCGACCACCCCAAGCCTTAGCCTCACGACTGTACCATGGCACACGGCAGAGTCACCCACCGACCACCCCAAGCCTTAGCCTCACGACTGCACCAGACACACACCAGACTTCCAACGCCAGTGTGTGTGTGTGCATTCTCTTGTCAGAGGAGGTTGTTTGATGTTGATGATGTGTTCTCTTGTGTTGTGTACCAAATATGCCAGATACGGTTGTTGTTGGGGGAGGCTGGAGGGAGGTGCTAATTTTGTTAGTGTGTTGCTCTTTTGACTCCTACATGGAGCAGACCTTTGCCAACAAGTTGCTGAAATACCAGCCCCTTGTCACGCCTGAACAGCCTTGGTTATCAATACAAACTTGTAGTGCTGATATTTGGCAGTCTATGTGCATGGATATTCTAATATCCGAATGGATGTTAGTATTCGAGGGGGCGTAGAATGTGTATTCATTTTTGCGCAAACATTTTTATAAGCCTATTTTAACACTGGAAATATTTTTACCTACAAGGATATACCATGAGATTTATATGTATTAATTTAATAAAAACAAACGTCAATGTTTTTATGACGTGCGCCCCATATAAAAGACTTCACGTGTATAGCTTGTTGTTTATGTAGCAAAGCTGCAAAGAGGCTCAATGTGTAGCGACAGTTCACTAATGCAATGCAAGATGGAGTACAATTACGGAATTAAAAGTTAGCGAAATTAAAAGGAGTAGGCTACAGCAAGCCACCATCGGGTAGGTAGGCTGTTGTTTTATCTGAATGGGGTTTGGGAGAAAGCGCAAAACGTGGGCCTCAATTAGTCTAGCTAGCTACAGCTGGCTAGCTTAGCTAGCTACCTGGGCTTCTCTAGGATAGTCCAGTCAAGACAGGCACTGTTATATGGGACGACGTATAACACTGTGGCTGCTACAAGTTAGCTAGGTAGCCTTGGCTGTTGCCAAGTAGCATCTCTCACTCTGTCGCCCCCATCTCACCGATACCTCGCCTCACGCAGCAGCGCTCAGGTTAAAATCTTAGATGCGCTAAACCAGAGCTGCCAACAATATCACGCATTTCACCCTCTTCTCAGGCTCTCACGGCACACCTCTTTATATATCACGCATTTAAAACGACTGCTTTTTATTTTTCTAATTAGTCCATTAAGCGTTAACTTTTCAACTGTGCTCAAAGTCGTTTTGAAATCGGAGCAACTGCAATTTAAACATCGCGAGCTGAACCTCAATCAATGTCCTGTTTTGCCTCAGCACCGTGAACCGCGGCACATTTGAATCATATGATTGGTCTAATTATGTGAGGGGATCAAGGGGATTGGATGCATGTTTTAAAGAAACGCCCCTCCAAGATTAGAGTGGGGCTGGATGGAGAGAGAGAGAGAGAACATTCTCAGCTGATTTTATAAAACTGTTGAAAAGAGCAGCTGTTTTATGTAAAATGTTGTTACTCCCGTCAATAAATCTATTGCAGAATGCAGCCTTTTGACAGCAGCACGTTCCAAAGTCGATTTAATCCACACTCGCTTTAGTCCCATCGTTTGGTGATTGGCATTTAGGCTGTGACAACAAAAAGGCAGCAGTATGTTTTAGCAGGGCAGTTTGGTAGGGTGACCTGATTTTTGTAACTATGAAAATAATTTTGTCAAACAGATTGCGAATCCAAAAGTGTCTGACTCTAGAGTGGTGGGGGGGGAAACAAATAGAAGAATCATTTGATTTGGGTTAGGGGCAGAGTTATGTCATCTTGTCTTCCTGGAGATTTGATCTGTATACTTTCTTTAGTCTGACCAGTGGAACAATTCTCATTCTTAACAAAGGGCTAAAATATAGGGTTATTACTGTGCTTGTCAGCAAGAACACTACTGTTATTCCCCAAGTGTGTGTTGTTATTCCACTTCTTCCTAGTTCTGCCAGTGTAATCACATATTTGATATCTGATATGCCTACTGGTGTCTTTGAAAAGGAATGATATGAGGCTATGTATTTTTTTGCAGCCATCCATGGACAGTTTTGAATAAGTCATACAAATAAGAATTAGATATTAAATGCTCCAGGAATCAAATATAATTTGACATTTTAGTATTGTGCACGTGCAAGGCAGAGATGGTAGGGGGGGACTCACAACTCATAAACATCATATTGTGTCTATGTTGAGTAAGATGATGACAGGGCTCTTCAACTAGTAGGAATAAACCACCTGAATATTGATATTCATTAGATTTTTCTTGAAGGTTGAGTTATTTTGAGAAATGTATTTGTTAAAACAAGAACATTTTTCAAACACCCAGCTCTTGGGAAACATAGCTCAGGGGTGGCCAACCCTCCCTATTTTAAAGAGAGTTCACCCAAATTACAAAATGTTTGTGTCCTTACCTTGAAAGCAGTCTATGGACAAAGAGACTGCAATCTATGATTTGTTTACACCACTGCCATCAACCATTAATATTAAAATGTCCTGCGCAGAGCCTTGGTGTAGTGGTAAAACTCCGCGGCATGTGTCGCATACAACTTTCCACCTGAGAACAGAGATCAATCCCTGCCTCAAACCTTCCCACATTTGCCTATCTAATTTCATTACTGTCTGAATTAAATGTTACCCCACATTTGTATTTGTTTTTAAATATGAGCATACTTAAAATTTAATCCCCCCCCCAAAAATCTCAAAGTAGCAAAGTTGTCGAATGTTCAAAGCATCCTGAATACACCTGACCTGTGGTTTGAATTTATTTTAAACCCTGGTCATAGGCCTAAGCCATGTCAAAATACCTAGGATTGTGCCAGGGGGCAATGAAATATTCACATGGCAAATCTCACTCTTTCTTCAAAAGTTGGCAGCCCTGCTTCGCTTAATTTCAATTTGTGACAAAACAAGCAACTATAGTGCAGAGAATCATTATACCATCTAAACCGCTGTGAAATGTATTTTCCATAACCAAAAATATTGTATTTTCATCTGTTTTTGAAGCTTGGTGTACAAAACCGAAAGTAAAAGACGCAAAAAACGAAACGAAAGGGAAGCATAGAAATAGCACACATAGAACAGATCCACCGCTTCTTAGACTGGCTTTCAATGAGAATCACAGATCTATAACACACATTTCTATGTGAATTTGGTCGGGTCGCCCAGAAAGTTACATATTGCAGCTTTTAATTTGAAAAACACACATGTATTTCGAATATCCAGATATCTGACAAATTCGAATAGTGAAATTATTTAAAAATCCCATCCCTAGTGCATAGGCTGACAGTATGTGGCCTTCAGATTGGCAAAGTTAATGGGGGGGGCAATGGCGTTGTTTTAGAGTCCACAGAGACAACGTTTTGCTGTTTTTAAAGCACGTTTTCTGCAATTAAACACATTTTGTCATGGGGCTGAGAGAAAATCAATTTCCTCTTCGTGCACATCACTGACAACCTGAAATGACAACTCTTCACACACATCATGGTGAAGAAGGTGCAACAGCGCCTCTTCAACCTCAGGAGGCTGAAGAAATTCGTCTTGGCCCCGAAGACCCTCACAAACTTCTACAGATGCACCGCCTGATACGGCAATGACACTGTCCACAACCGCAGGGCTCTCCAGAGGGTGGTGCGGTCAGCCCAACGCATCACAGGAAGGCCAAGAAGATCATCAAGGACCTCAGCCACCCGAGCCACGGCCTGTTCACCCCGCTACCATCTAGAAGGAGGAGACAGTACAGGTGCATCAAAGCTGGGACCGAGCCAATCAGAATTAGTTTTCCCCCACAAAAGGACTTTATTACAGACAGAAATACTCTGGTGGACATTCCTGCAGTCAGCGTG
This sequence comes from Coregonus lavaretus, assembly GCF_964263955.1. Taxonomy (NCBI): domain Eukaryota; kingdom Metazoa; phylum Chordata; class Actinopteri; order Salmoniformes; family Salmonidae; genus Coregonus; species Coregonus lavaretus. The sequence goes on from NC_140004.1 coordinate 45,901,714, forward strand.
CCCATTGCACGCTCCCTCAACATTTTTTACATCTGTGGCATTGGGTTGTGTGACACAACCGCACATTTTAGAGTGGCCTTTTATTGTCCCCAGCACAAGGTGCACCTGTGTAATGATCATGCTGTTTAATCAGCTTCTTGATATGCCAAACCTGTCAGGTGGATGGATTAACTTGCCAAAGGAGAAATGCTCACTAACAGGGATGTAAACATATATTTGTGCACCAAATTTGAGAGAAATACGTTTTTTTTATGCGTATGGGAACATTTCTGGGATCTTTTATTTCACCTCATGAAACATGGGGACCAACACTTTTATATGTTGCCAATATTTTAGTGTGCCGAGTGTGCGTTAAAGTTTGCCGCTTGAGAGTGCAGTTTGTGTGGGTGGCCCAGTAGGAGGTCAAGGCTCTCCCAGGCCCCCTAAAATACCCTATTATCTACTGTCACTCATATGGCTGTGTCCCAAATGGCAGCCTATTCCCTATGGGTCCTGGTCAAAAGTAGTGCACTGTGTAGGGAACATGCCTTGTGATACAACCATTACCCTAGACTAGAGGACCTCTGTACCTTCCAGGAATACTACGTGATTGGCTCACATCCTGTTATCGTGGCGATCAAAGCGGGGAGCTCTCGCACGCCAAGCCAATGTCTTAACGGGCCAGTGTGGTTAAACATGAACCAGATCTAGCTTTATTGTATGGTGTCCCTTGATGTTCTGGTCATTTTTGTCAACCAATCTTTCGATCGTCTAATTTTAAACATTCTGGGGCAGGGCTACCTCATCACGAGAGGAAATCGCCTCCGCTACATTCTCACTTCACATGCCTTACAAGGTTCTATCCAGTTGCTAGGGGAGAAAAAACCGGAATGTATGGAAAAGGAAGCTGGCTGTCTTGTTCGCTATGCTCCATGGGGTGTGTGATGGAACTCTAAAGGTGTTCCATTTTAGGTTTTCAAAAGAAAGATCTATTGAACCCATTGTGGAGGATAGAATAATGTGTAAGAGCTGTTTTGGGGGCGGCAGGTAGCTTTAGTGGTTAAGAGCGTTGTGCCAGTAACCGAAAGGTCGCTGGTTCTAATCCCCGAGCCGACTAGGTGAAAAATCTGTCGATGTGCCCTTGAGCAAGGCACTTAACCCTAATTGCTCATGTAAGTCGCTCTGGATAAGAGCGTCTGCTAAATGACTAAAATGTAAAATGTAAATGTAATAATGGCTGTTTGCTGAAGTGTTTTTTTTCTGTCCGTTTTACTGTAGCTAGCAGGGATGTAACATATTGTCAGAAGTCCATTGCAGCTGTTTTTATCTATATCAAATCATGTCCAGGTAACCATTTTAAGTACCTTACTGTGATTTTGTTTTCATTTTAAAAATGGTCAAAGAAATCAATAGCTTCTTAGCAATGAGTAAGCTATAAAGAAGAAAAGCAAAAAGCAATTTTGGATAGGACCGTCTGGGAGTCGTCTCAGTGGGAAGGGCAAAGCTGAAAATGAGCTGTTATTGGCAGAGAGGCCTGGGACTCTTATTGGTCTGTGAACTGATTTATCGCCTGGGGACGTCACTGCGGAAGGCCAAAACTACGTCCCACCAAAACAGGCTGAAATTTCAGGCGGTCTTTTCAAACAGCTCTTACACATTTTCACAATTTCACAGTATTATTCCAACTTCAGAGTGTAGAAATGTGTATAAAACACAGGAAAATCACATTTTTAACTGCACTGGTATTATTTATTTATTAGGATCCCCCATTAGCCGCTGCAAAAGCATCAGCTACTCTTCCTGGGGTCCACATGAAACCTGACATAATACATAGTACAGAACATTATTAGTCAAGGACTGAAATACATACATTTTAAAACGCCACACACAGCCTACATATCAGTACATACACACACTATCTAGGTCTAATACATAGTAGAGGGCAAATTACAATAAAATATATATAAAATGGCTGTGTCTCTTCACAGTCCCCTTTTGTGCAGTAAGGTGTTATTTTTTTAATGTTTTTTTTTAAAAACTGGATTTATTGCTAGCTTGAGTTCCCCGGGGTGGCAAAGAGTTCCATGTAGTCATGGCTCTATTTAATACTGTGTTTCCCAGCCTCTATTCTGGACCTGGAGACTGTGAAGAGACCTCTGGTTGTACCGATGAGTGCCAACCGCTTGAACAGACAGTTCGGGACCTTCAACACATCAATACCTCGTACAAAGCCCAATAGTAATGCAGTCAATCTCTCCTCAACTTTGAGCCAGGAGAGACTGACATGCATGTTACTGACACTTTCCCTCCGTATACGTCTAAGTGCGATACGTGCTGCTTTGTTCTGCACCAACTGCATTTTACCTATGTCCTTCTTTGCCGCACATGACCACACAGCTGGGCAGTAGTCCAGGTGCAACAAAACTAGGGCCTGTAGGACCTGTCTGGTCGACTGAGATGTCAGGAAGGCAGATCAACGCCGTATCATGGACAGACCTTTTACCCATTTTAGCAACCGTTGAGTCTATATGTTTTGACCATGAAAGCTTGCTATCTAGGGTTACACCCAGCAGTTTAGTCTCCTCAACTTGCTCAATAGCTACATTATTCAATAATGATCTAAACGAGGTTTAGCATTGAGCGAGTGATTTGTCCCAAAAATCATGCTTTTAGTTGTTGTGATATTTAGCACCAGCCTATTGCTAGTTACCCATTCTAAAACGGACTGGAGCTCTATGTTAAGGGTGTCAGTTATTTATTTTACTGCTGCAGCCGATGTGTATACTGTTGAGTCGTCAGCATACATAGACACACAGACTTTATTCAAGGTCAGTGGAAGGGGTCGGCAGGTAGCTTAGTGGGTAAGAGCGTTGTGCCAGTAACCGAAAGGTCGCTGGTTCTAATCCCCGAGCCGACTAGGTGAAAAATCTGTCGACGTGCCCTTAAGCAAGGCACTTAACCCTAATTGCTCCTGTAAGTCGCTCTGGATAAGAGCGTCTGCTAAATGACTAAAATGTAAATGTAAAATGTGAGGTAGTTTGTAAAATCAGAAAACAATAATGGCCCATGCCATGAATTTGCTTGAGAGAGGCTTCCAGTAATGAAAACCCTCTGTGTTCTATTAGATAGGTTACTCTCAATCCATAATATGGCAAAGGATGCAAATCCATAACGGCTATGTTTTTTTTCAGCAATAGGTTATGATCAATGACATCAAAAGCTGCACTGAAGTCTAACAAAACAGCTCCCACAATCTTCTTACTATTAATTTCTTTCAGCCAATCATCAGTCAGTGCTGAGCATGTAGAGTACTCTTCCCTACAAGCATGCTGAAAGTCTTTTTGTTAATTTTATTTTCTGTAAAATAACTTTATTTGATCAAACACCATTTTTTTCAAAATGTTTGCTAAGCACTTGTAACAAGCTGATTGGTCGGCTGTTTGAACCATTTTAAAGGGTGCTCTGCTATTCTTGGGTAGCGGAATGACCTTTGCCCTACTCCATGTCTGAGGGCACACACCGTCTTCTAGGCATGAATTGAAGGTGTGACCAAACAGGAGTCACAATGTATTCCACTACCAACCTCCGCAATTTACCATCCAGGTTGTCGGTACCAGGTGGTTTGTCCTTATTTATAGATGGCAACAATTTTTTTTCACCTCTTCCACACCCACTTTGTGGAACTCAAAACTACAGCGCTTGTCTTTTCATTATTTGGTCCATTATGCATGAATATAAAGGCTCAGCATTTGTTGTTTGCATGTCATACCTAAGTTTGCAAATCTTGTCAACAAAAAGGTTATTGAAGTGGTTGGCTATATCAAAGGGTTTTGTTATGAACAAGCCCTCTGCCTCAATGAAAGATTGAGAGCTGAGTTGCTTTCTTGTCTGAATTTCATTTAAAGTACTCCTGAGCTTTTTACGATCATTCTTTATATAATTTCTTTGTTCCATAGTATAGTTTCTTCTTTTTGTTTGGTTACGTGATTTCTCAATTGACTGTATGTTTGCCAGTCTGCTGTGTTGTCAGACTTGTTTGCTATCCCCTTTGCCTCATCCCTTTCAGCCGTACAGTTTTTCAATTCATCATCTATCCATGGGGATTTGGCAGTTCTAACTTGAGTCAGTTTCTTGATGGGCACATGCCTGTCAGTAACCGGAAGAATCAGTTTCATAAATGCTTCAAGTGCAGCGTCCGGATGTTCCTCATTACACACATCAGACCAACAAATATTTTTCACATTTTTGACCCAAAACCTCTGATCGTTTATACACAATTTTAGGTCCAGTCTTTGGAACTTTGTTTTTTCTATAATGCCATTATATTATGATCACTACATCCGATGGGTGTGGATACTGCTTTAGAGCAGATTTCTGAAACATTAGTAAAGATGTGGTTGATACACGTGGATGATTTTAGTTCCTGTTCTGTTTGTAAATACCCTGGTAGGTTGACTGATGACTTGAACCAGATTGCAGGCACTGGTTACAGCTTGGAGCTTCTTTTTGAGTGGGCAGCTTGATGACAACCAGTCAATATTTAGGTCACCCAGAAAATATACACCTCTCTGTTGATATCATATACATTATCCAACGTTTCACACATATAGTCCAAATACTGACTTTTAGCACTTGGTGGTCTATAGCAACTTCCTATGAGAATAGGCTTTAGGTGAGGCAGATGAACCTGTAGCCATTTTACTTCCACATCATCTGACATGAGATCCTCTCTCAGCTTAACAGGAATATGACTCTGGACATACGTGGCGCTGTGATTTTCTCACTTCTTTCCTGTGAAGCTCTCCGTCTCTCTTGTTGGGGGAAATGGTGTAGTGCTATTTTTTAGGTATCAGAGCACCGTTTCTTTTTAAATTACGGCATCATTTTTCCATGAAAGTTGGTACCGACATGTAGGCTTGGGCGGTATCCAGATTGTCATACCTTCATACTGACCTTGTGCCACTCACCACCTTCCGGAGACATTTGAAACCCCACCTCTTTAAGGAACACCTGGGATAGGATAAAGTAATCCTTCTAACCCCCCCCCCCCCCCACCCCCCCAAAAAATAATAATATAATATAATATAATTGTAAAGTGGTTATCCCACTAGCTATAAGGTGAATGCACCAATTTGTAAGTCGCTCTGGATAAGAGCGTCTGCTAAATGACGTAAATGTAAATGTGCCATACTGGGATATTCAGTAATACCGGCACTGAACACAAGGGGCGCTGTTTTCAAACCCCGCTGACACACTGTAATCCGAAGGTTAGCAATGCTAACAAGTACATGTACAAAACCCATAGAGAATGCTAACTAAATGCGAACGAGCGAACATTTTGTACAGTTTCTGAGCTAGACTATACAAGTAACTCAAAAATGCTGATCACAGTTTGCTGCACACACAAAACAAATATTAGCCAGCAAGGCTGTTGATCCAGGAGGGGATTCTCTGCTGTTACCAAGCGAATTCTTCATTTTGGAAGAAGCTAACCACTTAGCTAGATGGGTAACTAGCTTCTAAATTAGCAAACCAAATGCACAACTGCAGACGGATAACTTAATAGCTATAAGTAAGCTATTTCATCTAACATATCCAGGGAATGCATGATTTGATATTTTGATATGCAACCTGTTAAAATAGGATCCAGAGTTATTGGATTTATTTTTGGATGTCTTTGTGCATATTGGCTTAGGCTATATTATTCACCACCTGAGGAAGTGGGAACTCAAAACATTTTAACTATATTGAACATAAATATAAACGCGAAATGTAAAGTGTTGGTCCCATGTTTCATGAGCTGGAATAAAAGATCCCAGACATTTTCCATACGCACAAAAAGCGTATTTCTCTCAAATTTTGTGCACAAATTAGTTTACATCTGTGTTAGTGAGCATTTCTCCTTTGCCAAGATAATCTATATATACAGCACCAGTCAAAAGTTTGGACACACCTATTCATTCCAGGGTTTTTCTTTATTTTTTACTATTTTCTACATTGTAGAATAATAGTGAAGACATCAAAACTATGAAATAACACATATGGAATCATGTAGTAACCAAAAAAAGTGTTAAACAAATCAAAATATATTTTATATTCAAAGTAGCCACCCTTTGCCTTGATGACAGCTTTGCACACTATTGGCATTCTCTCAACCAGCTTCATGAGGTAGTCACCTGGAATGCATTTAAATTAACAGGTGTGCCTTGTTAAAAGTTAATATGTGGAATTTCTTTCCTCCTTAATGCGTTTGAGCCAATCAGTTGTGTTGTGACAAGGTAGGGGTGGTATACAGAAGATAGCCCTATTTGGTAAAAGACCAAGTCCATATTATGGCAAGAACAGCTCAAATAAGCAAAGAGAAATGACAGTCCATCATTACTCTAAGACATGAAGGTCAGTCAATACGGAACATTTCAAGAACTTTGAAAGTTTCTTCGAGTGCAGTCGCAAAATCCATCAATCTCTATGATGACACTGGCTCTCATGAGGACTGCCACAGGAAAGGAAGACCCAGCATTACCTCTGCTGCAGAGGATAAGTTCATTAGAGTTAACTGCAACTCAGATTGCAGCCCAAATAAATGCTTCACAGAGTTCAAGTAACAGACACATCTCAACATCAACTGTTCAGAGTAGACTGCGTGAATCAGGCCTTCATGGTCGAATTGCTGCAAAGAAACCACTACTAAAGGACACCATTTAGAACAAGAGACTTGATTGGGTCAAGAAACACGAGCAATGGACATCAGACCGGTGGAAATCTGTCCTTTGGTCTGATGAGTCCAAATTTGAGATTTTTGGTTCCAACCGCCGTGTCTTTGTGAGACGCAGAGTAGGTGAACGAATGATCTCCGCATGTGTGGTTCCCACCGTGAAGCATGGAGGAGGAGGTGTGATGGTGTGGAGGTGCTTTGCTGGTGACACTGTCTGTGATTTATTTAGAATTCAAGGCACACTTAACCAGCATGGCTACCACAGCATTCTGCAGCGATACGCCATCCCATCTGGTTTGAGCTTAGTGGGACTATCATTTGGTTTTCAACAGGACAATGACCCAAAACACACCTCCAGGCTGTGTAAGGGATAATGGCCCAAAACACACCTCCAGGCTGTGTAAGGGATAATGGCCCAAAACACACCTCCAGGCTGTGTAAGGGATAATGACCCAAAACACACCTCCAGGCTGTGTAAGGGATAATGACCCAAAACACACCTCCAGGCTGTGTAAGGGATAATGACCCAAAACACACCTCCAGGCTGTGTAAGGGATAATGACCCAAAACACACCTCCAGGCTGTGTAAGGGATAATGACCCAAAACACACCTCCAGGCTGTGTAAGGGATAATGACCCAAAACACACCTCCAACTTTTGACTGGTACTGTATGTATTTGTTACTGCTCGTCCACATAAACATTCATTGTGATCCGAAAGGCAAAACTGATCCTATAACACCACTCCTACCCTGAGGCTCTCTCCTCTTTGAACCACTCCTACCCTGAGGCTCTCTCCTCTTTGAACCACTCCTACCCTGAGGCTCTCTCCTCTTTGAACCACTCCTACCCTGAGGCTCTCTCCTCTTTGAACCACTCCTACCCTGAGGCTCTCTCCTCTTTGAACCACTCCTACCCTGAGGCTCTCTCCTCTTTGAACCACTCCTGCCCTGAGGCTCTCTCCTCTTTGAACCACTCCTACCCTGAGGCTCTCTCCTCTTTGAACCACTCCTACCCTGAGGCTCTCTCCTCTTTGAACCACTCCTACCCTGAGGCTCTCTCCTCTTTGAACCACTCCTACCCTGAGGCTCTCTCCTCTTTGAACCACTCCTACCCTGAGGCTCTCTCCTCTTTGAACCACTCCTACCCTGAGGCTCTCTCCTCTTTGAACCACTCCTACCCTGAGGCTCTCTCCTCTTTGAACCACTCCTACCCTGAGGCTCTCTCCTCTTTGAACCACTCCTACCCTGAGGCTCTCTCCTCTTTGAACCACTCCTACCCTGAGGCTCTCTCCTCTTTGAACCACTCCTACCCTGAGGCTCTCTCCTCTTTGAACCACTCCTACCCTGAGGCTCTCTCCTCTTTGAACCACTCCTACCCTGAGGCTCTCTCCTCTTTGAACCACTCCTACCCTGAGGCTCTCTCCTCTTTGAACCACTCCTACCCTGAGGCTCTCTCCTCTTTGAACCACTCCTACCCTGAGGCTCTCTCCTCTTTGAACCACTCCTACCCTGAGGCTCTCTCCTCTTTGAACCATAAACTATACTCTAGTGGGAGTGACTGGTGCTAAGACTGGATGACTGCTGCTAAGACTGGATGGCTGCTGCTAAGACTGGATGGCTGCTGCTAAGACTGGATGGCTGCTGCTAAGACTGGATGGCTGCTGCTAAGACTGGATGGCTGCTGCTAAGACTGGATGGCTGCTGCTAAGACTGGATGGCTGCTGCTAAGACTGGATGGCTGCTGCTAAGACTGGATGGCTGCTGCTAAGACTGGATGGCTGCTGCTAAGACTGGATGGCTGCTGCTAAGACTGGATGGCTGCTGCTAAGACTGGATGGCTGCTGCTAAGACTGGATGGCTGCTGCCAAGACTGGATGGCTGCTGCTAAGACTGGATGGCTGCCGCCAAGACTATATATAGATGGCTGCCGCAAGACTATATATAGATGGCTGCCGCCAATACTATATGCCTGCTGTCATGACTGACTGCTGCTATGATAACTATGGTTACTGTAGTATAATGGTTGCTATGGGTATCATGGCTGTTGCCGTGTTAATGATTGTTGTCCGGCGTGAGGAACTGCTGAAAAGAGAAAGACCAGGCAGATGAATATAGAGACAAAGAAAGACAGACTTACTCTAGATTCTACTCTAAAAGGCTGTTCCTAGATCATCCCAGAGAGCACAGACAGACACCAGTACTCTGGACTTTTAGATCGTGTAACTCTTAACAGCTGGTCCTAGATCAGCTTGGAGAACGATCCCTGTTTGTGTCGTTGTTCTGTTGTGAGAGTTGGTGTCTGCCTGCCTGTGACGAGAGGAGGAGAGAGAGCAGTATGAGGCTCAGTGTTCCTCTTTGAATGGAGTGATGGTGCCAAAGACCGGGAGAGAAGAAGCAGGGGGAACGTGCCAGATAGTGTGAAGGGGTCTGTGTGTTGTGTGCTTTTTCATTTTGCCCGACGCAGACATGCCTGTGCGTCAAGTGTGGGAGTAGGTCTGTGACGGTCATGGAATTTTGGACGATGGTTATTGTCCAGCCAAATGACTGTGGTCACAGTAATAACCGTTTGAATAGCAAAAAATAATAATTTCGCGCTCGCAAAAGAAGCACTTTTTCTCCTTTCCTCCGCCTGCATATGCTGCCATGGAAATAGAATGAACAGAACGGGCGTCCCCATTCAAGACAATGGTGGCATAATGGGTGGACTGACCCTGAGTATACAGGACCCGTAGGAGCAAAGCAGGAAGTAAAAGCAGGGTATGTACCCATTTTTAATATGTGCTGTGATTTTGTTGATTCAACTCAACTGGCATTACAAAAATACATTCCATTGCATGAGCCACATCAGTTAACCTCATTCGAATGAACATTCTACATGACCATGGAAATTATTGCATCACAATTACCAAGCAGCCATTGCGAGTTTACCCAGGAGTTTACCAGTCAGATTGCCATGGTAAGAGGTTCAAAGCTCGTTCTACTAATTATATATCTGTGCGCTGCTGCAGGGAGGGGGGGGGGGGTGTTGCCTAGGCAAACGAAGGCTTGTTTGCTACAACACCTTTGCTTGTTTCAGCAAGGAGCAACAAAGTTTAATCACGTTGTTAAGAGGTCCATGTTACCGCCGAAACGGACTCAACCGCATTAATGCCTGGCCGTCCCGTCTTCAGTTAGCTGTTCGTTCTACAAAATAAAAGAGGGTTTATTTTTTTTTTTTCATTCCGTCAGCGAGCTGCGAGCGTGTCCTGTTTTCTGTTGTAAACGGAGCGGGTGTGTAATCTTGTGATTCCAGAAGCGCCACTGGTGTATGGCTGTGTATTCTCTGTGTGTTACAATGTGGAAGTGACTGAGAGTCAGAGGAGGGTGCCCTTGGTCTAACTGCATGGCTGTTCCTCGGCGCTAGACTCACACACACCACCTCTCCTGTCCCCCCCTTCCCATCCCCTGTCTTCCTCCCTATTCGCTACCTCTGTCTCCCATCTCCCTGGCCTCCCCTCGTGCAATTGGCCATTCTGGGGTGCTCTGCATCCTAGCTGGTTTCTGATTGGCCTGCTGGTGCTGTGATGTAGCTGCGGATTCCTTCCTTTAAGAGGCAGTCTAGAGTCTAGACTGCTGCGCTGTGGCTGGCCGCGCTGCTCTCTCCTCTCTCGCTCCTCTCTCCTCTCTCGCTCCTCTCGCCGGCAACGCAACATCAACTCTACCTGCTGATTCTTCTCACTCACTATCTCTCTCACTCATCTCTCTCTATTCCTCTCTCTCTACTACTGTATCTCTCTCCATCTCAATCTCTCTGTCTATCCCTGTCTTTCTCTTTCGTCATTTATTCATCTCCATTCTTTTCACTGCATGTTGTTGATCTGATCCCTCTGTTCCTTCGTTCCCTCTCTTTCTGATGTGAGGAGACTGCATGCTGAAGGTGAGTGGAGTTGACTGCAAGACCAGCTATATGTCTGTCTCTCTCTCTCTCTCTCTCTCTCTCTCTCTCTCTCTCTCTCTCTCTCTCTCTCTCTCTCCTCTCCCCTCTCTCTCTCTCCTCCCCCCTCTCTCTCTCTCCTCCCCCCTCTCTCTCTCCTCCCCCCTCTCTCTCCTCCCTCCCCCTCTCTCTCTCTCCTCCCTCTCTCTCCTCCCTCCCCCCTCTCTCTCCTCCCTCCCCCTCTCTCTCTCCTCCCTCCCTCTCTCTCCTCCCTCCCCCTCTCTCTCTCTCCTCCCTCCCCCCTCTCTCTCTCTCCTCCTTCCCCCTCTCTCTCTTTCTCTCTCCTCCCTCCCCCTCTCTCTCCTCCCTCCCCACCTCTCCTCCTTCCCACCTCTCCTCCTTCCCCCTCTCTCCTCTCTCTCTCCTCCCCCCTCTCTCCTCTCTCTCCTCCCCCCTCTCTCCTCTCTCTCTCCTCCCCCCTCTCCTCCCTCCCTCTCTCTCCTCCCCCTATCTCTCTCCTCCCTCCCTCTCTCTCCTCCCTCTCTCGCACTCTCGCTCTCGCCTTCCTCCCCCTATCTCTCTCTCTCTCCTCCCTCCCCACCTCTCCTCCTTCCCCCTCTCTCCTCTCTCTCCTCCCCCCTCTCTCCTCTCTCTCCTCCCCCCTCTCTCCTCTCTCTCCTCCCCCCTCTCCTCTCTCTCTCCTCCCCCCTCTCTCCTCTCTCCCTCTCTCTCTCCTTCCTCCCCCCTCTCTCCTCCCTCCCTCTCTCTCCTCCCCCTATCTCTCTCTCCTCCCCCCCTCTCTCCTCCCTCCCTCTCTCTCCTCCCTCTCTCGCACTCTCGCTCTCGCCTTCCTCCCCCTATCTCTCTCTCTCTCTCCTCCCCCCCCCTCTCTCCTCCCTCCCTCTCGCGCGCTCTCTCTCCTCCCTCCCCCTCTCTCTCTCTCCTCCCTCCCTCTCGCCCTCTCTCTCTCCTCCCCCCTCTCTCTCTCTCTCTCCTCCCTCCCTCTCTCTCCTCCCTCCCCCTCTCTCTGTACTGAAGCATATTAGCTTCTTTATGTGTGTGCGTTTGCTGCAGGTATCCAGCCTTGTACCCTGTTGAGGTGTCATGGAGGATCTAGGATTATCAGCTGATGGTGTGTGCATTAGCTATGGGTCCTTATGGCATTCACAGTGTGTGTGTGTGTGTGTGTGTGCATTAGCTATGGGTCCTTATGGCATTCACAGTGTGTGTGTGTGCATTAGCTATGGGTCCTTATGGCATTCACAGTGTGTGTGTGTGTTATTGCCCAGAGCCTGTCTGTGCTATATTGATAGTGTCTTTCTGTCAGTGCTGATCACTGCTGCAGACTAGGTAGCGTTGGATTGTGACGCGTTGTGGACACAGTTGTGATGCGTTGTGGCCACAGTTGTGATGCGTTGTGGCCACAGTTGTGATGCGTTGTGGACACAGTTGTGATGCGTTGTGGATGGCTGGCTGCTGCAGAGCGGTGGATTCTGGGAGATTAATGAGTTATACACCAGCCACCGCAAACTATTCAATTAGAGATGGAAGCCCTCATTAAATTAATAGCCAGCCGTCTTTAATTTGGCCGCGGTAAATCCAACAGCCTGGTTTGTTGTGCAAGGTTACCGTATTATTGGAGATAGTCAGCCCAGGTACCTGGTGGGCTGTCGCGTCTGGAGCTGTCGCCTCTGGAGCTGTGCACTGTCTCGCGGCTAGATCACGGAGTACAGGCTGTTCATTCAGACTACACTGTCTCGCGGCTAGATCACGGGGTACAGGCTGTTCATTCAGACTACACTGTCTCGCAGCTAGATCACGGAGTACAGGCTGTTCGTTCAGACTACACTGTCTCGCAGCTAGATCATGGGGTACAGGCTGTTATAAGCGTCATCTTTTTTAAATCACGTCACTTTTAATACTTTTTTTGGGCCTGCATCTTTCATTGAACACTACAGGAAAGGCCATGGCCCGACCCATTAAAGGCCCCCACCAGAGGACAATGCCACCCCCATTAAAGGCCCCCACCAGAGGCCAATGCCACCCATATTTCGACATTATTCCTTTCCCATAACGAATGATGCAGGCTTCTAATAAATCTTCAACATTAGCTAGCAAATGTTATCTGTTGTTGCAACAAACATTAGCTAGCAAATGTTATCTGTTGTTGCAACACCATATTCAAAAGAATAGCCAGCTGCCCAGGCTATGGCTGGTTCTGGAGCTGTCATAAGCATGTAGGGAAAACTTCACCACAGATGGATAGGGGGAAACCAGATGGATAGGGGGAAACCAGATGGATAGGGGGAAACCAGATGGATAGGGGGGAAACCAGATGGATAGGGGGAAACCAGATGGATAGGGGGGAAACCAGATGGATAGGGGGGAAACCAGATGGATAGGGGGAAACCAGATGGATAGGGGGGAAACCAGATGGATAGGGGGGAAACCAGATGGATAGGGGGGAAACCAGATGGATAGGGGGGAAACCAGATGGATAGGGGGGAAACCAGATGGATGGTGGGAAACCAGATGGATGGGGGGAGACCAGATGGATAGGGGGGAAACCAGATGGATGGGGGGAGACCAGATGGATAGGGGGGAAACCAGATGGATAGGGGGGAAACCAGATGGATAGGGGGGAAACCAGATGGATAGGGGGGAAACCAGATGGATAGGGGGGAAACCAGATGGATAGGGGGAAACCAGATGGATAGGGGGAAACCAGATGGATAGGGGGAAACCAGATGGATAGGGGGAAACCAGACGGATAGGGGGGAAACCAGACGGATAGGGGGGAAACCAGACGGATAGGGGGGAAACCAGATGGAAAGGGGGAGACCAGATGGATAGGGGGGAGACCAGATGGATAGGGGGGAGACCAGATGGATAGGGGGGAGACCAGATGGATAGGGGGAAACCAGACGGATAGGGGGAAACCAGCATCTTTGACTTCCTTCGCCCACTATTGTTGTCTCCAAATATTTGTCCATAAATTGTGAATCTGCATGGAGATAGAAACATTATGAAGCTCTGGTAATATGGACAGCCTAGCTATTGAACGGTTTGGATGTTTGGTTTTTTTTTAGGCTTGGGCGGTATACCGTGTATACCGTTTTTTTTGTTGAAAAAGCCACAGGATGGTTTTTAAAATACCGTCACAACTATTTTTTTCAGGTTTTTCAATACATTTGAATAGTTGTAGTTACTTTAAGTAAATACCTGCAGTCAACTTGTGCAATACGTTAGGAGATAAAGCAGGTTGAGTTCTTCATTTCACCTGTCACATTACCAAGCTTACCATAGTCCCCCAGAACAGTTGAGCCAGTCACGTGTTTGTTTTGTAAATAGCTCAATGGGAGAAAGCGGGAGCTGGTGAGTCCATAGCGTTCTATATCTATCGGGCGAATCTCTGTTGTGCAGCGCACATGAGGTGATGAAGTTACAATTGTATGCAATTCACTACTAAATGTTTGCCGTCAGATATCTTATAATGGCTTTTCTGCCAGACGTTAAAGAGCTCTGGATGAGTTCTGTACAGCTGCTATTTTTTCCCTGTGCGTCCTACTAGCGTTTTTTCCCTCCTCCGTTCTCCCCTCTGCTCCGTGTACACATGCCGCTCTTCCTTCATAAAAAGCATGCATCGCAAAGTTTTCTTGTTCACTTTCGCTTGTAAATGGCCACACTCACCGAAAAATGACATTCGATAGCTACTAGCTATGCTTGTATAACTTTATGAGCTGGATTTACCATTCATTTATGTTCGTTTTCGCTCTTTAGCATTTAGCTAACGGCGTCTGTGATTTCACTCTTAGTTTGTGCTAATTTTGTTAGCATTGTTGTAATAGAGAACCAAAGGGCTTGTCTTGCATTTTAGCGCCCCCTTGTGTGCTACGCCGGTAATACCGTAAATCCCAGGATGAGAGAAGGACAGTAGGACAATATGAAAATCTGGATACTGCCCAAGCCTAGCGTTTTTGTACATTGTAATGGACACTGTGCATCCTTTGGTAGGCTGCTGGAAGGCTATTCGGCTGTGCTACAGCAATGCCGAGTCAGCCCGTGCTCATGCCATCGTTCTCACAGCTAGTGGAAGTATAAATGAAAAGCTACAATGACTTTGCTGCAAATTATATGTAACAACACCCTGAGCGCATCTGACAATGAAACACCAACACAAATGTAACAAAATAGATCAACAAGTTTGTGGAATTTTCATTTGTTGGATAGACACTTGTGACTTCTAGCTGCACCAATCAAAGCACTGTTGTAGCGTGGTCAAAACCATTCATCTTGGGGGCAACGATTATATCACACACAATTTTACAATTTGTATATACAGAATAATACAGAAATATACAGAATAACTCAAAAAACAAGTGAAACTTGACAATTTATCCAATGGATTATAATAATTTGCTGGTAAAAAATAAAAGGTTGGAGGTGCAAGAACCTTGAATTAGCTCCATGGCTCATGCGGCCATGTGTAGGTGAAAAAGCTGTTTTGGCTCAGCTCGGTCGCGACTCGCTTAGAGGAAGAACTTTGCAGGCATTTATGATGAATATACATGCTAGTGGATGGTAACATAAAAAATCAAACCCAGCCCGGTGCCTCCCAAGTGGCGCAGTGGTCTAAGGCGCTGCATCGCAGTGCCTGAGGCGTCACTACAGACCCGGGTTCGATCCCGAGCTTTGTCGTAGCCGGCCGCCACCGGGAGACCCATGAGGCGGCGCACAATTGGCCCAGCATCGTCCGGGTTAGGGGAGGGTTTGGCTGGCCGGGATGTCCTTGTCCCATCGCGCTCTAGCAACTCCTTGTAGCGGACCTGGCGCGTGCACGCTGACTTCGGTCGCCAGTTGTACGGTGTTTCCTCCGACACGTTGGTGCGGCTGGCTTCAGGTTAAGCGAGCAGTGTGTCCAGAAGCAGTGCGGCTTTTGCGGGGTCGTGTTTCGGAGGACGCCTGGCTCTCAACCTTCGCCTCTCCCGAGTCCGTACGGGAGTTGCAGCGATGGGACAAGACTGTAACTACCATTTGGATATCACGAAATTGGGGAGAAAAAGGGGTAAAAATTACAACAACAACAAAAAACTAGCCCTGAAAAGTATAAGCACGTCATATCATAGTGGAAACACACAGCATTGACACAGAAGTTATCTCTTTGGATTTCACACTTCAACACCAAATATATCATACTTTGACTAAAATGATGACTTATTTACTTAAATCATTGTGTAACATCATGGGTAAGCTATGGGCCTTTGTCTTTCAGATGAAACATTGTGAATTTCCACTTTTGTGGAAAGGTTGGATAAGGTCAACTGGGTAGCCTAATTCATTGGCCCATTGTGAGGCCCATTTTTTTTTTTTAATGGTCCTCTGTAGCTCAATTGGTAGAGCACGGCGCTTGTAACGCCAGGGTAGTGGGTTCGATCCCCGGGACCACCCATACGTAAAAATGTATGCACACATGACTGTAAGTCGCTTTGGATAAAAGCCTCTGCTAAATGGCATATTATTATTATTAAAGGTATCTGTGACCAACAGATGCATATCTGTATCCCCAGTCATGTGAAATCCATAGATTAGGGCCTAATTTATTTATTTCAATTGACTGATTTTCCTCATATGAACTGTAACTCAGTACAGTCTTTGAAATTGATGCATGTTGCATTTATATTTTTGTTCAGTATATTTCTTTGGCCATTTTGAGGTCGAATTTGATGAAGCTCAGAACGTGTGTAATTTGGTTTGATTTGAGGAAAGGTAGTCTAAAGTAGGAGAGGCAGAGCGGTAAGGAGAGAGAGTTTTAGCCTGTTATAGAAGATTTTAAATTGAATGTTAAAGGCCCAATGCAGCCATTTTTGTCACAATATCAAATAATATCTGGGTAACAATTAAGTACCTTACTGTGATTGTTTTCAATTAAAATGGTAAAAAATAAACAAAAATAGCTTCTTAGCAAAGTGCAATTTCTCAAGCGAGAATTTTGCTATGACTGTCTGGGAGTGGTCTGAGTGGGGAGGGGAAAACTGAAAATTAGCTGTTATTGGCAGAGAGGTTTGGAACTCTCTTTCTTATTGGTCTATTAACTAATTTACTGCCTGGTGATGTCATCAGGCTGAAATTTCAGGTGTTCTTTTCAAACAGCTCTTACACTAAAAGGGCATTATCATAATGTTAACAATTTCACAGTATTTTTCCGACCTCAGTGTGGAAATATATATATATATATATATATATAAAACACAGGAAAATCACGTTTTTGACTGCACTGGGAAAAAATCTAATCAGATGTTATTGGTCGCGTACACATATTTTGCAGATGTTATCGCAGGTGCAACGAAATGCTTATCTTTCTAGCTCCAACAGTGCATTAATACCTAACAATACACACAACCCCCCCCCCCCCCCCCCCCCCCCCAAAAAAAAATATAATTAAAGGAATTAAGAAATATCAGAATGAGCAATGTCAGAGTGTGGAATATAAATATATGTGTATGATGGTGTGTATACACAGTTTATGAATAGAAAAGGTGTGTACAGCAGTAGTTACAGTATATAGAATGAGCCATGACTAGAATACAGTATATACATATGAAGAGGGTAAAACAGTATGTAAACATTATTAAAGTGACCAGTGTTCAATGAGTATGTACATAGGGCAGCAGTCTCTTAGGTGCAGGGCAGGGAACTGGGCGGAGGCCGGCTAGTGACAGTCTCTAAGGTGCAGGGTAGAGTACCGGGTGGTAGCCGGCTAGTGACAGTCTCTAAGGTGCAGGGTAGAGTACCGGGTGGTAGCCGGCTAGTGACAGTCTCTAAGGTGCAGGGTAGAGTACCGGGTGGTAGCCGGCTAGTGACAGTCTCTAAGGTGCAGGGTAGAGTACCGGGTGGTAGCCGGCTAGTGACAGTCTCTAAGGTGCAGGGCAGGGAACTGGGCGGAGGCCGGCTAGTGGTGTCTGTTTAACAGTCTGATGGCCTGGAGATAGAAGCTGTTTCTCAGTCTCTCGGTCCCAGCTTTGATGCACCTGTAGATGGTAGCAGGGTGAACAGGCCGTGGCTCGGGTGCCTGAGGTCCTTGATGATCTTCTTGTTCTTCCTGTGACACCGGGTGCTGTAGATGTCCTGGAGGGCAGGCAGTGTTGCCCCCGGTGACACGTTGGGCTGACCACACCACCCTCTGGAGAGCCCTGCGGTTGCAGACGGTGCCGTTGCCATACCAGGCGGTGATACAGCCCGATAGAATGCTCTCAGTGGTGCATCCGTATAAGTTTTTGAGGGTCTTAGGTGCCAAGCCACATTTTGTTCAGCCTCCTGAGGTTGAAGAGGCGCTTGTTGTGGCTTCTTCACCCCGCTGTCTGTGTGGGTGGACCATTTCATATTGTCAGTGATGTGCACGCTGTGGAACTTGAAGCTTTTCACCCTCTCCACTGCGGTCCTGTGGATGGGGGCGTGCTCTCTCTGCTGTCTCCTGAAGTCCACAATCAGCTCCTTAGTTTTGGACGTGTTGTTTCCTACCTTCACCACCTGGGGGCGGCCCGTCAGGAAGTCCAGGACCCAGTTGCACAGGGTGGGGTTCAGACCCAGGGCCTCGAGCTTAGTGATGAGCTTGGAGGGCACTATGGTGTTGAAGGCTGAGCTGTAGTCGATGAACAGCAATCTTACATAGGTATTCCTCTTGTCCAGATGGGATAGGGCAGTGCGATTGCGTCTTCCGTGGATCTGTTGGGGTGGTATGTAAATTGTATTGGGTCTGGGGTGTCGGGTAAGGTGGAGGTGATATGGTCCTTAACTAGCCTCTCAAAGCACTTCGTGATGACAGAAGTGAGTGCTACGGGGCGATAGTCATTCAGTTCAATTACCTTTACTTTCTTGGGTACAGGAACAATGGTGGACATCTTGAAGCAAGTGGGGACAACAGACTGTGATAGGGAGAGATTGAATATGTCCGTAAACACTGGAGCCAGCTGGTCTGCACTTGCTCTGAGAATGCGGCTTGGGATGCCGTCTGGGCCTGGCAGCCTTGCGAGGGTTAACACGGTTAAATATTTTACTCACGTCGGACACTGAGAACGAGAGCTCACAGTCCTCGTGAGCGCCGGTGGCCCGCGTCGGTGGCCCGCGTCGGTGGCCCGCGTCGGTGGCCCGCGTCGGTGGCCCGCGTCGGTGGCGCTACGTTTTCCTCCAAGCGGGTAAATGTGTTTAGCTTGTCTGGGAGCAAAAGAGGAGGTATTTGAGCTCTGTAGGATTAAATAAAGGTTAGGCTAAATAACATGAAAATTGACTGATCTGATATGGGGAAAGTGTTTGCTCACATTTTAATGTGTTTGTTGTAATTGAGAGCAGAACTGTAATCCACAAACACAGGGAACGGAGGGAATGTGGTAAAAAAAAAAAAAGTGGTTTGTCTAGACTTATCTCAAATGTGTTTTGACAGTAAAGAACAATTTGTAAAGAACTTTAAATCCCTCAGATTATTAGGATTAAGGTTGGGATTGTTTCTTTTCTATTTATTCAAGGACTGGCATTTGCCGAAGATTTTTATGAATTTTCCATCAAGATATTAGGCTAGATGAATCATAAAATACTATTATTCTATTTTAGTGTGTGTGTTGAAAAATTCCAACTTGTCCAATTATTTCCTTAATTAAATTTGAACACTGGTATTTCTTTAAGCTGCCTAAAGCTGCTATGTCCTTTTACAGAAGTTAAGTCTCTCTGTGGGGGGGGGGGTGGGGGTACCCTCGTGGGTTGATTTGTGTCATAAGTGAGTGTTTGTATGTGAGCCTGTATGAGCCTGTATGTAAGTATGTGATTTAGTGTATGTGAATTCTGTTTCTAAGAACTGCATTCTTGTTTTTGTTTTTTTAGTATTCTTTTTCTGTTTTATTGTTTTTATATAATTTGTATTTTAAATTTGTGTGACTTTCGTTGTCTATCAGTGTTTTTGTTATTTTTCATGTTTTTTTTGTTTTTTTTGTGGACCCCAGGAAGAGAAGTTGCTGTTTCTGCAAAAGCGGATCCAAGTAGACGGGAACATTCTAGAATGGTGAGCAGATGGGAGAGTTCTGTGAAGGTTCTAGAATGGTTCTGGTGTCTGGTCTGCTGCAGCGGTCTCGTTCACCGTTTCCCTGTTTAGAACATCTCAGACCTGACAATTCCCCCTGACACACACACACACACACACACACACACACACACACACACACACACACACACACACACACACACACACACAGCTATCTGGTTCTGTGCCACCGTTTAACCACCTTCTGTTAATTAATTAAATAAAATGTATGTCCCAAACAGTGGAGGCTGGTGACTTGAAAAATGTAGGAGGATGGAAGACCCACGGTATATATAGGCGCAGCGTGCACAGAGACTACAAAACGTGTTACAGAAATTGTCAAAGACAAATTTATTTTTACCTAAAACATTTAGTTAATACATTTTATAGTTACATATTATGGGGAATGGGAATGAGAGGGCTACTTACACAGTGCTGGGAAGGGATCACAGCAGTGATTGAATGAGGGTATGAGGCATGAGTTGAGGTGTTCAGAGGCTTGACTTCAGTGCAGGACAGGTGTTGAGGTGTTCATAGGCTTCAGTGCAGGACAGGCTCATCATGGATGGATGGTGTTGGAGAAGAGTTCAACTCTTCCACTGAGGGAAGGACAGGATTTGACTGGGAAGACAAAAAACAAATAACACAACACATTTAGACAAGAGCTAAGATTTGAGTTAGTCCAAGCAAGGATTAAAACCACATTTGATAATGTGTATTTGATTGACATTATTCTACGGTCTCAGTAATGAGAGTAAATTGACTTGGAGAGGAAACATTCAATGCCCCAGTGGATGAGAGGAAACATAAGACATGGCTTCAGTTCTTGTCAGAAGAGAGTTGACACTGATAGTGGATTGGAGTGGTCATCACCTCTTATCCAGAGAACAGAAGGAGAGTTAGCTGGAAATACCAAATATCAGATACATTCTGTTTCAGCAGTGCCATCATAGGTTTGGGCAACTAATTTCTCCATGAAGTTAAGCTCCGACATCTCAGAATTCACAAAGTCAAACACAGAATGCACATCTCGCCCACTTGACACATTTTACATTTACATTTTCGTCATTTAGCAGACGCTCTTATCCAGAGCGACTTACAAATTACACATCAAAGTAGCCCAAGAAACGTTCCTGAATAAAGCCCTGATCATCCACAAACCTGATGGTAACTGACAACTGTGAGTGACAGGTGTTGTGTGGTTTTAATCTATTTGCCAAGCGAAACATTTTGCTGCGTCAACCTATTTTTAATCTCACTTTTTAATGGATGACGCAATGGAAGCTATCAAAATCATTCTGAATTGATTTGGACATCCAAGAGAAGACCGTAGAAATGTACATGTGCTCAGCAAGTAAAGCATCGTAGCGTGCAATTACCTCTGCAAGCTCCTACCCTTGTTAGTAGAACTTCCCCTCTCATCGTATCGCCTAAAAGCCAACTTTTTTTTTGGGGGGGGGATGGATCAGCTTAATATTGCAGATAGATTGTATCTTCTATCAATGTAATTGTCTGCATCACTTCCAATCCCCCATGTTTTTTATATATATACTCCCCTTTATTACTTTTCAACCCCGCCATCCTTTCCCTACTTGGAGTAAATTAGTGAACAACAATGCCCAGGCCTCTACTTCCAGCCTATACTTACTATCTACACCTTATGGACACAGTTAATTTTACAATAATTCTATTATATATATATATTTATTTTTTTTTGCTCCTGAACTACTTCTACTCTCAACCTCTCCGATCATTTTCATGATGTCCATCCGGTTTGCTTCTATATGCCATATCTTTCTAACTGTGCTCTTTCCCAAAAGCGCCCAACATACAACCTATATACTTATTATGGACACAGTATGCTTACGTTATTAGCTATCTTTGTTAGCCAACTCTTACATGCCTTAAATGTAGTAGTGTCGATAAGCTGCTTGAGAAACATCCCTGTTTCTTCTTACCTTCTCGTTGTGTTGCGCAGTTTGAAAAAACGCAGACCTTTATCCATTACGTGATCGATGCAGGTTTTTCCCAGGAAGCTTGAATCTGATGTGGGCAATGAAAGGGGTTCTTCAACAACAAAAAATTCACTACATTGTCGTTAGCGTTAGCTAGCAATTCTGGCGGAGAAAACTGCGCTCTGGTAGCTAGCTAGTTAGGGCAAATTGAAATAAACTTGACACACAACTTGAAAGTCCTAAAACCAAGGAAACGATATATAATCTACCACCATGTCCTGTGGTTTGAATAAACTAATTGGAATTGAATAGTTCCCTAAAATGCCTCAATTATCACAATTTGACTATCTTAATCTATCCAATAATGTCACCAACTCACCAAGCTTCTAAGTCACACATGCGTAGTACTAGGTTAATTCTCTGATCCTTTGATCAGAGAATTGATTGGTTGGAGGACGTACTCTGGAAGTCATCATAATTACAATCCCCCCCCCCCCCCCTCCTCCTCTAAGGAGCCTCCACTGGCCTCAAATGGCACCCTATTCGCTATATATTGCATTACTATTGACCAGAACCATATGGGTCCTGGTCAAAAGTAGTGCACTATAAAGGGAATAGGGTGCCATTTCCCAACAGGTTATGTATCTGTCCACAGTCACTATGCAACATTTTGAGAATCAACCAGCAGTCTGTAGCCATTGTAGTGACTACGTTGTGTGACGCTGTAGTTTAGTGGGTGTTTATGGTTGATGTTGGGCCAGCGAAACACATGAGGGTCTGAGAAGGCACTACGTGTTCTAGAAAGATCTGGGCTGTGGGACAGAGGGAGGGAGCTGGAGAGAGGGTGGGCGTGTGTGTGTGTGTGTGTGTGTGTGTGTGTGTGTGTGTGTGTGTGTGTGTGTGTGTGTGTGTGTGTGTGTGTGTGTGTGTGTGATGTTTTAGAAAGGAGCTTCTTAGCCCACGTGCCCAGAGCACACAGTCAGTTAATGTGTTAGTCTGGCTTTCAAGCAGTTTACATTTAAATACCCTGTTAGACAATAGGCTTACTGTAGGAGAAAATGTGCAGCATTTACCTCCTATAAATTGACTTCGATAATCGGACAGAGAAATTGTTTAGTTCCATTTTATGTATCAGGTTGGGTTTTTGATCAGAGGGTGATATTTCTCTGGGTTTTGAAGCCTACGTGGTGGACTGGGCATCACAGGCAGGTCTAGCAGTGCGCTTCTGGCCAGACCCGGGTTCAAATACTATTCAAAATCATTACAAATACTGAAGCTGGGCTTGATTTGAGCTTCCTTGGTGCAATGGAAGCAATACAATAGTTGAGAAAGCGCAAACCCTGTGCATCTGGCACTCCAGGTCAGGCTGGAGCAAATGCTAAAATAATTTGAAAGATTTCAATGGTATTTGAACCCAGGTGTGTTCCTTCGTATCCAGAACCTGTTATTGTAGCTGACTCCACTGCAGTACACCAACCGTCTGTCTGACACATTCTAACACTTTCTGAAGTTGAGAGAAAATGTGTGTGTTATCGTACGTACTCCCATAATCTTTTGCTTGTGTCTGGCTCTGCCGCTTTGTCATCAGTTGGATACCAGATAGACAGGCTGAAATTATATTGTCTGCCATGACGCTGTCCCTGTCTGCCCAAATACAGGCCTCGGTTCAACTCATAAACAAGATTTCAGCCAGCGTCTAAACACAAATATAGGTCTGGGTACAGTTCATAAACAATGTGTCAGCTACCTACAGTAGAGGTCTTCACGGTTTAAAGTTGGACCTGTTTCTAAATGGATCCGTGGCTTTCCCAACAGACCCGAAATGCATAAACATTTCTTTTTTTAAAGATACCCTTTTTTTTTCTTCTTTTTTTTAACATTTGAGTAATTTAGCAGATGCTCTTCTCCAGCGCGACTTACAGTAGTCAGTGCATACATTTTTATACATTTCCTATGACGGTGTCACGTTGAAAGTCACTGAGCTCTGTAAGGCCATTCTACTGCCAGTGTTTGTCTATGGAGATTGTATGGCGGTGTGTTCGATTTTATACACCTGTCAACAATGGGTGTGGCTGAAATAGCTGAATCCACCAATTTAAAGGGGTGTCCACATACTTTTGTATATATAGTGTATGTACATATGCAGTGCCTTAAAGTATTCACACCCCTTGACTTATTCCACATTTTGTTGTGCTACAGCCTGAATTTAAAATTGATTAAATTGAGATTTTGTGTCACTGGCCTATAATGTCAAAGTGGAATTATGGTTTTAGATTTTTTTAAACAAATTAATAAAACATGAAAAGCTTCAATGTCTTGAGTCAATAAGTATTCAACCCCTTTGTTATGGCAAGCCAAAATAAGTTCAGGAGTAAAAATGTGCTTAATAAGTTGCATGGACTCACTGTGTGTGCAATAATAGTATTTAACATTATTTTTGAAAGACTGCCTCATCTCTGTAAGGTCCCTCAGTTGAGCAGTGAATTTCAAACACAGATTCAGGCACAAAGACTAGGGAGGTTTTCCAGTGCCTCTCAAAGAAGGGCACCTATTGGTAGTTTAAAAAATAAAAAGAACAGACATTGAATATCCCTTTGAGCATGGTGAAGTTAATTACACTTTGGATGGTGAATCAATACACCCAGTCACTACAAAGATAAAGGCGTCTTTCCAAACTCAGTTGCCCGGAGAGGAAGGAATTTCTCTATTTTCAAGCATGGTGGTGGCTGCATCATGTTATGGGTATGTTTGTCATCGGCAAGGACTACTTTTTTAGGATAAAAATAAACTGAATAGAGCTAAGTACAGGCAAAATCCCAGAGGAAAACCTGGTTCCGTCTGCTTTCCAACAGACACTGGGAGACAAATTCACCTTTCAACAGGACAATAACCTAAAACACAAGGCCAAATATACGCTGGAGTTGCTTACCAAGACGACGTTGAATGTTCCTGAGTGGCCGAGTTACAGTTTTGACTGAAATCGCCTTGGAAATCTATGGCAAAGAGTTGAAAATGGCTATCTAGCAATGATCAACAACCAACTTGACAGAGCTTGAAGAATTTTCAAAAGAATGTGCAAATATTGTACAATCCAGGTATACAAACTCTTCGAGACTTACACAGAAAGACTCACAGCTGTAATCGCTGCCAAAGGTGATTCTAACATGTATTGACTCAGGGGTATGAATACTAATGTAAATTCAATAATTCTGTATTTCATTCAAAATAAATGTGTAAAAAATGATAAAAACATGTTTTCATTTAGTCATTTTAGGCATTTAGCAGACGCTCTTATCCAGAGCGACGTACAATTAGTGAGTGCATACATTTTTCATACTGGCCTCCCGTGGGAATTATGTATTGTGTGTCGATGGGTGAGGGGGAAAAAAATATTAAATTAAATAAATACAAATCGGGCTGTAACAAAATAATTTCTGAAGGCACTGTACAGTGCAATCGGGAAGTATTCAGACACCTTGACTTTTTCCACATTTTTGTAGAAACAGAAATACCTTATTTACATAAGTATTCAGATCCTTTGCTATGCGACTCGAAAATTGAGCTCAGGTGCATCCTGTTTCCATTGATCATCCTTGATTTTTTTTCTACAACTTCATTGGAGTCCACCTGTGGTAAATTCAATTGATTGGACATGATTTGGAAAGGCACACATCTGTCTATATAAGGTCCCACAGTTGACCGTGCATGTCAGAGCAAAAACCAAGCCATGAGGTCGAAGGCATTGTTTGTACAGCTCCGAGACAGGATTGTGTCGAGGCACAGATCTCTGGAAGGGTACCAAAACATTTCTGCAGCATTGAAGGTCCCCAAGAACACAGTGGCCTCCATCATTCTTAAATGGACGAAGTTTGGAACCACCAATACTCTTCCTAGAGCTGGTCGCCTGGCCAAACAGAGCAATCAGGAAACAATGGCCTTTGTCAGAGAGGTGACCAAGAACCCGATGGTCACTCTGACAGAGCTCCAGAGTTCCTCTGTGGAGATGGGAGAACCTTGCAGAAGGACAACCATCTCGGCAGCACTCCACCAATCAGGCCTTTATGGTAGAGTGGCCAGACGGAAGTCACTCCTCAGTAAAAGGCACATGACTGCCTGCTTGGAGTTTGCCAAAAGGCACCTAAAGGACTCTCAGACCATGAGAAACAAGATTCTGTGGTCTGATGAAACCAAGATTGAACTCTTTGGCCTGAATGCCAAGCGTCACGTCTGGAGGAAACCTGGCACCATCCCTACGGTGAAGCATGGTGTCAGGATACTAGTCAGGATCGAGGGAAAGATGAACGGAGCAAAGTACAGAGAGATCCTTGATGAAAACCTGCTCAAGACCTCAGACTGGGGCAAAGGTTCACCTTCCAACAGGACAACGACCCTAAGCACACAGCCAAGACAGCGCAGGAGTGGCTTCGGGACAAGTCTCTGAATGTCCTTGAGTGGCCCAGCCAGAGCCTGGACTTGAACCCAATCAAACATCTTTGGAGAGACCTGAAAGTAGCTGTGCAGCGATGCTCCCCATCCAACCTGACAGAGTTCGAGAGGATCTGCAGAGAAGAATGGGAGAAACTCCCCAAATACAGGTGTGCCAAGCTTGTAGCGACATACCCAAGAAGACTTGAGGCTGTAACCGCTCCCAAAGGTGCTTCAACAAAGTACTAAGTGGTCTGAATACTTATGTATTTCAGTTTTTTATTTTTAATAAATTTGCTAACATTTCTAAAAACCAGTTTTTGCTTCGTCATTATGGGGTATTGTGTGCAGATTGAGGAAAAAAAACAATTTAATCCCTTTTAGAATAAGGCTGTAACAAAATGTGGAAGAAGTCTAGGGGTCTGAATACTTTCCGAATGCATTGTATGTAGGAATAAAGTGACAATGCAACAGGATAGATAACAAACAATAGCAGCAGCGTATGTGATGAGTCAAGAGAGTTAATGCAAAAAGGGTCAATGCCGATAACCAGTAGCTACCCGGACTAACTATTTAGCAGTCTTATGGCGTGGGGGTAGAAGCTGTCCAGGGTCCTCTTGGTTCCATACTTGGGCTCATCGGTAAACAAGTTTCCGTGCGGTAGCAGAGGGAACCGTCTGACTTCGGTGGCTAGAGTCTTTGACAATTTGTAGGGCCTTCCTCTGAGGAATGGCAGGGAGCTCGGCCCCAGTGACGTACGCACTACCCTTTTGTATCGCCTTGCTGTCGGATGCCAAGCAGTTGTCATACCAGGCGGTGATGCAGCCAGTCAAGATGCTCTCAATGGTGCAGCTGTAGAACTTTTGGAGGATCTTTTTGAGTATCCTTTCAGCCTCCTGAGGGGGAAGAGGCATTGTCGTGCCTTCTTCACGGCTGTGTTGGTATGTGTGTGTGTGATCCATGATCATTTCTTAGTGACGTGGACACTGAGGAACATGAAGCTCTCGACCTGCACCACTACAGCCCTGTCAATGTGGATGGGGGCGTGCTCGGCTCTCAGTTTCCTGTAGTCCACAATCAGCTCCTTTGTCTTGCTGACGTTGAGGGAGAGATGTTTGTCTGGCACCACACTGCCAGGTCACTGACCTCCTCCCTATAGGCTGTCTCATCGGTGGTTGGCGATCCCACCGTAGTGTCGTCAGCAAACTTAATGTCTGTGGCTTTTCAAAGCATTTTATGGCTACAGATGTGAGTGCCATGGGGCGATAGTCATTTAGACAGGTTACCTTGGCGGTCTTGGGCACAGGGACTATGGTGGTCTGCTTGAAACATGTAGGTATTACAGACTGGGTCAGGGAGAGGTTGATAATGTCAGTGAAGACACTTGCCAGCTGGTCAACGCATGCTCTGAGTACGCGTCCTTGTAATCCGTCTGGCCCCGCTGCTTTTTTCATGTTAACCTGTTTAAAGGTCTTACTCACATCGGCTACGGAGAGCGAGATCACACCGTTGTCCGGAACAGCTAGTGCTCTCATGCATGGTTCATTGTTGCTTGCCTCGATGCGAGCATAGAAGGAATTTAGCTTGTCTGGTAGGCCTGCGTCACTGGGTAGCTCACGGCTGGGTTTCCCTTTTGTAATTTGTGATAGTTTGCAAGTCCTGCCACATCCGATGAGCGTCAGAGCTGGCGTACTAGGATTCGATCTTAGGCCTGTATTGATGTATGATGGCTCGTCGGAGGTCATAGCGGGATTTCTTATACGCGTACGGATTTGTGTCCTGCTCCTTGAAAGCGGCAGCTCTAGCCTTTAGCTCAGTGAGGATGTTGCCTGTAATCCATGGCTCCTGGTTGGGATATGTACGGACAGTCACTGTGGGGATGACGTCGTAGATGCACCTACTAATGAAGCCGGTGACTGATGTGCCAAACTCCTCAATGTTATCGGATGAATCCCAGGAACATATTCCAGTCTGTGATTAGCGAAACAGTCCTTTAGCTTAGCATCCGCTTCATATGACCACTTCTGTTTTGAGCACGTCACTGGTACTTCCTTTTTTTGAGTTTTTACTTGTAAGGGTGAGGGAGAGCTTTCTATGAGTTTTTGTATGTGGAGTAAAGGTATGATCTAGAGTTTATTCGCCGCTAGTTGCAAAGGTGACATGCTGGTAAATAGGAGGTAAAAACGTATTTCAGTTTCCCTGCATTAAAATCACCGGCCACTAGGAGCGCCGCCTCCTGGATTAGCATTTTCTTGTTTGTTTATGGCCCTATACAGCTCGTTGATTCCGGTCTTAGTGCCAGCATCAGTTTGTGGTGGTAAGTAGACAGCTACGAAAAATAGTGAATAGTATGGTCTGCAGCTGATCATGAGGTATTCTAACTCAGGCAAGCAAAACCTTGAGACTTCCTTAAAAGGAAATTCCAAAAATGTTCATCTTCATATTCATAATCTTCTGCACCACCCCAACATCAATATGTGTGAATGGAGCGTTTCTATGTTGTGAATGGCGCGTTTCTATGTTGTGACTGGAGCGTTTCTATGATGTGACTGGAGCGTTTCTATGATGTGAATGGAGCGTTTCTATGATGTGACTGGAGCGTTTCTATGATGTGAATGGCGCGTTTCTATGATGTGAATGGCGCGTTTCTATGTTGTGAATGGCGCGTTTCTATGTTGTGACTGGAGCGTTTCTATGATGTGAATGGCGCGTTTCTATGATGTGAATGGCGCGTTTCTATGTTGTGAATGGCGCGTTTCTATGTTGTGACTGGAGCGTTTCTATGATGTGAATGGCGCGTTTCTATGATGTGACTGGAGCGTTTCTATGATGTGAATGGCGCGTTTCTATGATGTGAATGGCGCGTTTCTATGATGTGACTGGAGCGTTTCTATGATGTGAATGGCGCGTTTCTATGATGTGAATGGCGCGTTTCTATGATGTGAATGGCGCGTTTCTATGATGTGACTGGAGCGTTTCTATGTTGTGAATGGCGCGTTTCTATGTTGTGACTGGAGCGTTTCTATGATGTGACTGGAGCGTTTCTATGATGTGAATGGCGCGTTTCTATGTTGTGAATGGCGCGTTTCTATGTTGTGACTGGAGCGTTTCTATGATGTGACTGGAGCGTTTCTATGATGTGAATGGCGCGTTTCTAGGTTGTGAATGGAGCGTTTCTATGATGTGAATGGAGCGTTTCTATGTTGTGAATGGCGCGTTTCTATGTTTTGCACAAAACATTGATGCTCAATTTTCACCCATGTGGATGATGGGGTGGTGGTGGAGATGATGAACATGGAAAAAAAATTATAAATGAAATTTCCCTTTAACATTAGAGATCGCGTACGAGCTATTGTTAACGAAGGGACACACACCTCCCCCCTTAACCTCACCCAAAGCTGCCGTTCGGTCCTGACGATGCAGAGGAAAAACCAGCTAGATGCATATTATCCATGTCCTTGTTCAGCCACGACTCTGAGAAACACAGGATATTACAGTTCTTAAGGTCTCGTTGATAGGATAGTCTCCAACGGAGCTCGTCCAGTTTGTTCTCCAGTGATTGTACGTTCGCCAATAGAACGGTTTATTTACTCGCCGTCGTAGTCTCGTTCTCTTTGCACCATCTCTTCCTCTTTCGAGTCCCGGGGATTGGGGCCTGGTCCGGAATGAGCAGTATATCCACAGCTGCTGACTCGTTAAAGTAGAAATCTTCATCCAAATGGAGGTTGGTGATCGAGGCTGTTCTGTTTACGATCATAAGAAATGATGGAAGAAATATCAGAAAAAATAAGTTGATCAGTGTAAAAAAACAAAAAAAAAAAAAAAGCAGAATTGGTCGGGAACCCATAAGACAGCAGCTACCCATCTCTGCAGCATCATCCGGGAGAAAGAGCGGGAGAAAGAAACTTATGACTGGGCCCTGCTAGCTCCATCAATAAACAAGCAATATTGGCCAAATTATCTACAGTTACGTGTCCTTAAACACTGCCTATAACAAATTACAAAAAAAAAGATTTGTTGTTTCGATGTGTAGCATATTCAAAAGTTTATAGCCTATTGTTTTATTGGTTTTTACTTTCCTAAAACAAAAATGTTCCACCTCCACAGTTCAGCTGTCTGAGATTTTAGCGCTAAATGCATCAGGGCATTGCATGCATATAGGCCTAGGCGTCCACTGTATGATATTAATAGTGAACAAATACATATAAAGGAAAAGACGCTTAGGCCAGAGAGACAGAAAGATGGCGCCACGTTCCCAAGATGGCGCCACGTTCCCAAGATAGCGCCACGTTCCCAACACCGACATGCATTTTTTTATACTTGTCAGATAGGCTACTACTGCTACACAGAAGGAGACTCATTTGTACATTTTCTATCAGAATATATTTTTATAAAGATAAGCATTATATTGTTAGATTAAAGGAGTAACTCTGCTAGGCCTAAAACAGTCTTCCTCACCTCAAGTTTAGCCGTTGGAGTCAGTTGGAGCGCCGGTGCGCACTGCCTTCATAGGCCTGCAGTACGTTGTGACTTTTGGCTTATTAATATTCAACATAATTTTCCGGTTAATTACTGGTGTCATGACTTGCCCTCATGGGTTGAGGATCAAACATGCCGGATAGGCAAAGGTTTGAACACCCCCTTTCCCGGGGGCCAGTTTTATGACCGGTCGTAAATACCGTGCAGACTTTCTCTTCCTTGCCATGAAGTATTGGGAGAAAGGACCCCTTTGTTAACAAAGGAATTCTTCCCGCCAAGACTCCAACATCCAAAAGTGGATAATGAAACAATATTCCTACTTAAAAATAATGTGGGAAATGGTCGGTGGGGACTTAAAGAACAATCATGTCGAATTCGTTACTATGTTGTGATGTCATTAAAGACGGTGGAACAACATAACTGTATCTCTGTGGGGCTACACTTCCAAGTTATGAGGTTTGCATCTAATTGTTGTATAAAACGAATTATTAAGTATAATAATACTTTAGTGAAGATGACAATGTGATTTTAGCATTCTAGATGAGACGAGTGTTTTCCATATTGATTTGTTCTCAGTCAGTGGCCACGCCCAGATGAGCACAAACATGATGGAACGCCTCTTTTACCACGAGTGCATAAAAAGCCTTGTGACGAAATTCACCTCAGACCAGCAGACGTGAAGCGTGAGCTAAAAGTTGCAAATGGTTGAATTTCTACAGACCAGGAAGCCCCATGGCTTTAAAATGGTTGACACTCTACAAGACAAGCAGACGTGAAGCGTGAGCTAAACGTTACAAAATGGTTTAAAACTACAACTCCATTACCAAAGGAAGACCAAGCGTACTACGGTATAAGCCGGATGTTGCAAATGGTTGAATTTTTACAAGACCAAGAAGCGTGAAGCTGAAACTACACGTTACGAAATGGTTAGACCAGAAAACGTGAGACGTTAGTCCACACGTTTGAAATGGAGAAACTCTGAAACTCTCAACCTCTACACGAGGTGAAGAAGAAGACAATGCACTAGACCTTATCATCTCAGTCTGCAGCTGGCATGTATAGTCGTCTCTAGAGAACTTTCACTAAAGATACGAGAGGAGAGGACAATCCCGCTCAGACAACCGCTGGTACATCTGAAGTATCCATTCTAACCACAACTACGACCAGAAACTCTACCAAGGACATTGGGATCTCTGGTGGGCAAACCAGAGTCCTACATCATCAACTCAACTTTCGAGGACAGCTACACGTAAATACATGTTGCATTTCTAATCCGAATGAGTGTTTATTAAGGTGCATAAGTATTATGATTACTGTGAGCATAGTCTCCAAAGTAACTACGATAGTTTGAATCTCTGTCTCTCCCTTCCACTCTGACCCTCCTTATACCCAAGCAGTCATGCTATTGTTAGTCCAGTCCACTAGGGTCCTGTTTTCATTGTACAAACTGTAGACTTATCAATAACGTGTGTGTGTGTGTTTGTTTGTATTGTGTGATTATTTAGTTAGTAAATAAATAGTTAAGCCAATTTGTGTATTGCTGATTCATCAATAAGGTTAGGGTTCTTGCAGGTTCAGGGATTATGCGACTGATAAGAGGTAATTATTTAATAAGTGACTGTTATCGATATATAACATATCTTCTAAGAGTTTAATTCGGGAGATGGTAACTCGTTAAACAACTTTTTCTGTGGTGCCCCAAATTTCTAATGAGTTAATTGTTACATGATTAATTTAATCGAGTGACAATTAAAACATAGTTAGGTTATAAGTTAAATAAGTCATACATTAAAGTAAGTCACGTCACGACACTGGAATAATTTAATTGATCTGATTTATCTAGTTATCCTATTCAAATTAATCTAAGAGGGGCACCATTGAATGGTTGGATATAGAGAGAACTTTAAATTAACTTTCAGTATTTATCATTAACCGTTATACCATTAATCCTATATCAACAATATAATGAACAGTCAATTTACGATGTTTTTATTCCGAACAGCCGTTGAGCTCTGGAGATGCAAGAACCCAGTCACTCGCAAATGACTTCAGTACCACAAATAATTAATTCAAGGTTTTATTTACTAGACTAAGTTGGAAATTGTGGTAGTTAAAAGATACGATATGAAGACTGGGTACATTTTGGGATACAACGCAGTTAAGGTGAGAAGCCCCACAGGTCAATATGAGTGGCTTCCGTACTCAACTCGGGCAAATACAACAGTGCATTCACAGGACTTTTGAGAATGATAAGACCTTATTCATTGAAAGAGAAAATGTGAGGGCTACATCGACTTTCACAACCACAAAACCATAGAGTTCACCAACCAGGAATATTTACATTTTAGTCATTTAGCAGACGCTCTTATCCAGAGCGACTTACAGTTAGTGAGTGCTGGGTCCCCGTGGGAAACGAACCCATAACCCTAGCGTTGCAAGCGCCATGCTCTACCAACTGAGATACAGGGGAATATACATGAACTATGCTACCAATTTGCATCCGATGTGGACAGTGCCGGGACAGTATTGATCATGGGTTTGTAAATTAGACCTGCCGTCCTACAATACTCAATGACTTCCACCACTTTAAACACACAACACCACTCTCAGAGGAAGTGAATAATGTAACCGGGTAATATTACTTGTATGTTGGTGTTGCCTGCCCAGTTGGACTCCGTTAGGATGGGATGGAACCGTGAAAAAAGGCATGTTGTCCAAGTCACTCTCTCTTTCTCAGTCCAGGAAAGTAAAGTCTCCGAGCTCTTCCGTGCAGTGAGTTCTTCCGCTGATCTCAGCCTGGATGGATTGCGTAGTCAGTCAGTCTCGAATGCGAAGAGTTAGGTCATTCGTTCCACATGGCGTGGCCGCATCGCGAAGAAACTTGATCTGCCATCTGTTAGCAAGTCCTGTAATTTATAGTGTTACTCGCAGAGGGTGAACAGGGTGTCACTCCGTTGATTCTGCGAGTTCAGCACAGTTCTGCTCAGTGAGATAAATCGGAGATTTCCTCCTAAGTGTCCACAGTATGTTTCTAATGTACAGAAAACAGTTCAACAGTCCCTACGATGAAATACATAGCCTGTGGGTTCTAAACATGCCTTGGGTGAAATACATACATTCCATTTGACAGCAAATGCACATTATGCCCCCTTTAATGACATAGAAAAAGACGACAAATATCACAGTATGCATCAGGTTATACCAACACCGAGTGCTTCGTTTTGATGCATTGTTCAGAAACGTGTTCAAATGTCAGCGGCACTCTTGGCACTACTTTCCTTTGTTACATCATAGCTCGACTCCCCCTTTTTTTCTTCTTCTTGGAATCCACATAACTGGCGCCCAATAGTCTGGCGGGAAAATTCCCAGTAACACGTGAGTCGTAAAAGATGGTCGGCAGATCGCCAGAGGGTGTCTGTCTTTTTGTATCCTTGACCTCCCCAGGGAGGGAAATCTCCAATCTTTGTCTGGAGGGTGTGTGACCCTCCACTCGTATAGGCTGATATTGCAGCAATTACCAACAACCGTAGGCCAACAAATGACAGCAATAGGCTAATGCTATTTATTTTACAACAGACCTACTTATAACCTATCGTAAACTAAATACAGAGCACAAAAGACAGTTCAAACTTCATTTGGCCAACAAAAATGTCTCAACAAAATGAAACAAAACACTTTTTGCATATTTAAAGAACTGGTTTAGATTCTTAAATAGGCATACAATAATAATAGCAGTGATATACAATAATAATAATAATAAAACAAATGATAAATATGAAAATAAATGAATAAAAGTTAGAAATCTGCATCAGACCTGAATAGCGAGTTGCACACGGTCCATTTGGCCAACGCCAACGTTCTTGTCATCTTTGTCCACTGCAGTATTAAAACGTGTCCCTTGTCGGCTTCTTTTCACCATACTCTGTGTCCTCCAACTTTCATTTTACGTCAATGAAAAAGGCCTCCATCTTTGCAATCAACAGTAGCCAAGGCTCCTTTCACTCGCTCTCTCCTCAGCAGCAGGCGCGGGTGAGGAGAGCAGCTGGAACCAGTGTTGACTGGGCGTAAGCTATACGTTTTATTGAGTTGCAATTGGCTGACCCATAACAAGCTCTCATCATGTCACACACATTCAATTAACAGAGGACAGGTCCAGTCGATAAATACATTTTAATTGCACATACCCGAGACCCGTGGCAATTTATATCAGACCTGACCCAGCTCCTAGACAAAAGTATTTATGACCCGGGATTTGAGTCTGATGGACCCGTGAAGACCTCCTAACCTACAGTATTCACCCAAATACAGATCTGGAGTCTGTTCATAAACAAGTGTCAGCTTAGAGATATTTACTGTCTTCACCCAAGTACAGGTCTGGGTACAGCTCATAAATAATGTCAGTTACCTAGTATCTACTGTCATCACCCAAATAAAGGTCTAGTCTGTTCATAAACAAGTGTCAGCTTAGAGCTCTCTACTGTCTTCACCCAAGTACACGTCTGGGTACAGCGCATAAATAATGTGTCAGTTACCTAGCATCTACTGCCATCACCTAAATACAGGTCTGGGAACAGCTCATAAACAAGTTGTCAGCTACCTAGTATCCACATGTTTTCACCCAAATACAGGTCTGAGGTCAGGACCTAAACATGTTTATACTGTTGCTATTCTAACTGGTTGAATCCATAAACATGTTTTTTTTTTTTTTTTTTTTTTTTTTTTTATAAATCTGAGAATAGCCCCTAGCTGCCTACCTCTGTCTCAGCCTTGGGAAATGTACTTATAGGCTCATTTCAAAACCTGTGCTGCCTGTTTGTGTTATGGTGGTGACTCTCTCACTAAGAACTTTAAGACGGCAAGCTACAGCAGCAACAGCAGGACTAAAGCAGTAAGAGCAGGGTTCAGAGGAGTCCCGACTACACCGTAAATAACGTTTGATGCTGACTAAGAGCTGGTGTATACCGGAGGTAGCCTACTGGAAGACGGTAATGTTTTAATGCTTTTTTTTTTGTTGAATTACTGCTTGCTTGGTAGGTATAGGTTTTGCTTGGTTTATATATTCTGCTTGGTTTATATATTCTGCTTGGTTTATATATTCTGCTTGGTTTATATATTCCGCTTGGTAGGAATAGATTGTGATTGGTGGTTATGCTATGCAATTTGTTGTAAACTACATCTTAGATGTTAAGCTAGACACCGGAAAGGGGATACCTAGTCAGTTGCACAACTGAAGGCATTTAACCAAACCCCTCTGCGGGGAGCTGCCTTGATCAACATCCACGGCAGTTGTTGTGTGGGTTAACCGCTTTGCTCAAGGGCAGAACGGCAGATTTTTTTCCACCTTACCAGCTCGGGGATTCGAACAAGCAACCTTTCGGTTACTGTCCCAACGCTCTAACCGCTAGGCTACCTATTGGCTGCTAACTGGGAGACTGTGTAGTGGGATCAGCAGAAGGCGGTAGCTAGTGTTGGCTGCTAACTGGGAGACTGTGTAGTGGGATCAGCAGAAGGCGGTAGCTAGTGTTGGCTGCTAACTGGGAGACTGTGTAGTGGGATCAGCAGAAGGCGGTAGCTAGTGTTGGCTGCTAACTGGGAGACTGTGTAGTGGGATCAGCAGAAGGCGGTAGCTAGTGTTGGCTGCTAACTGGGAGACTGTGTAGTGGGATCAGCAGAAGGCGGTAGCTAGTGTTGGCTGCTAACTGGGAGACTGTGTAGTGGGATCAGCAGAAGGCGGTAGCTAGCGTTGGCTGCTAACTGGGAGACTGTGTAGTGGGATTAGCAGAAGGCGGTAGCTAGTGTTGGCTGCTAACTGGGAGACTGTGTAGTGGGATCAGCAGAAGGCGGTAGCTAGTGTTGGCTGCTAACTGGGAGACTGTGTAGTGGGATCAGCAGAAGGCGGTAGCTAGTGTTGGCTGCTAACTGGGAGACTGTGTAGTGGGATCAGCAGAAGGCGGTAGCTAGTGTTGGCTGCTAACTGGGAGACTGTGTAGTGGGATCAGCAGAAGGCGGTAGCTAGCGTTGGCTGCTAACTGGGAGACTGTGTAGTGGGATCAGCAGAAGGCGGTAGCTAGTGTTGGCTGCTAACTGGGAGACTGTGTAGTGGGATCAGCAGAAGGCGGTAGCTAGTGTTGGCTGCTAACTGGGAGACTGTGTAGTGGGATCAGCAGAAGGCGGTAGCTAGTGTTGGCTGCTAACTGGGAGACTGTGTAGTGGGATCAGCAGAAGGCGGTAGCTAGCGTTGGCTGCTAACTGGGAGACTGTGTAGTGGGATCAGCAGAAGGCGGTAGCTAGTGTTGGCTGCTAACTGGGAGACTGTGTAGTGGGATCAGCAGAAGGCGGTAGCTAGCGTTGGCTGCTAACTGGGAGACTGTGTAGTGGGATCAGCAGAAGGCGGTAGCTAGCGTTGGCTGCTAACTGGGAGACTGTGTAGTGGGATCAGCAGAAGGCGGTAGCTAGCGTTGGCTGCTAA
>NC_140004.1:45941216-45946216 GCF_964263955.1 Coregonus lavaretus
TGCATAGCTGGAGCAACTTACAGCTATAGCAGTGGTGTAGAACCCCCCCCCCCCCCACAGTTCGTTGGTCGGTCGGTGTTGGGGGGGGATATCTAGCCTAATCATGACCTCTAACCTCTCTGTTTTTGTTTTGTTTGTTCGTCAGATGAGGGAAGGGTGTAGACGGGACTGTCTCAGCTCCGAGCCATGGAATGCCCTCTCTGTCCGCCACTAGCCTGCTCTTCTTCACAGACTGACCTCCAGACGCTAAGTTAGCGGCACGCTTCTCCCCTCGAACTTAACACAACCAGGAAGGGACGAAGTCACAGCAGAGCAGAGCTACGCTTGGTACGCACAGAGGAAAGGATTAACAGCGCCTCTCCAATATATTAACAGCTAGCTCCATTCATCTTAGTTAGTTAGGTTTAGTTAGTTAGGGTTAGTTAGTTAGGGTTAGTTTTTCCTTTTTTTCTCTGTGGATTTGTGATTTTTTTTATCGAGAGTCAAGATGGTGGATTTACAAGATTACCTGTGGATGGTGATCCTCGGCTTTGTCATAGCCTTCATCCTGGCCTTCTCTGTGGGGGCCAACGACGTGGCCAACTCGTTCGGGACGGCGGTGGGGTCGGGGGTGGTGACCCTGAGGCAGGCCTGTATCCTGGCGTCCATCTTTGAGACGTTGGGTTCCATGCTGCTTGGAGCCAAGGTGGGGGAGACCATACGGAAGGGCATCATAGACGTCAACCTATACAACGAGACTGTGCCCGTACTTATGGCAGGGGAGGTCAGCGCCATGGTCGGTACGTATATACCGTCGTCTTCAAGTATCGGCCGTGTCTTATAATGTTACTAGATGTCAAATTCTTGCTTCCGCCGTCTGTGTTTCCTGAATTCCTCACTAAGTGCAGGTCTGAGGGAGGGACCGTGGATCCTCTCCTCCAATGAGCTTTTGAGAGAAATTGAGGCAACAAGGACGTAGGAAGCAAGGATTTGACGGCTAGTGACCAATGTTTTCAGTCATAGCCTGTGATTTTAATTCTCATGGAAGGTCCATTTTTCATAGCTTGTACGACCTCTCTCTCTCTCTCTTTTCACAGGTTCAGCGATTTGGCAGCTCATCGCCTCGTTCCTCAAACTACCCATCTCCGGGACGCATTGCATCGTGGGATCGACCATCGGGTTCTCCATGGTGGCCATTGGCACCAAGGGTGTCCAGTGGATGCAGCTGGTCAAGATTGGTATGTCAATGAATACGTCACCCAGCATGTTCTGAAGTAGGGTTTACTATCTAGGACTACATTAACCAGCCTGAAGCTGGTCAAGATTGGTCATTGTTTGTTTATAAGGATCTCTTTTAGCCCTCCAAGGGCTAGTCTTCCCATGTCTGAGTAGGGCTGGGCGGTATACTGTATTATAAACTGGGTGGTTCGAGCCTTGAATGCTGATTGGCTGACAGCTGTGGTATATCATACCGTATACTACGGGTATGACAAAATATTTTATTTTTACTGCTCTAATTACATTGGTAACCAGTTTACAATAGCAATAAAGGCACCTCGGGGGTTTGTGGTATATGGCCAATATACTCTGCGTTGTGTCGCGCCTAAGAACAGACTGGAAATTGAGCTCAGGTGCATCCTGTTTCCATCGATCATCCTTGAGATGTTTCTACAACTTGATTGGAGTCCACCTGTGGTAAATTCAATTGATTGGACAAGATTTGGAAAGGCACATACCTGTCTATATAAGGTCCCACAGTGCATGTCAGAGCAAAAACCAAGCCATGAGGTCGAAGGAATTGTCCGTAGAGCTCCGAGACAGGATTGTGTCGAGGCACAGATCTGGGGAAGGGTACCAAAACATTTCTGCAGCATCGAAGGTCCCCAAGAACACAGTGGCCTCCATCATTCTTAAATGGAAGAAGTTTGGAACCACCAAGACTCTTCCTAGAGCTGGCCGCCCGACCAAACTAAGCAATCGTGGGAGAAGGGCCTTTGTCAGGGAGATGACCAAGAACCCGACGGTCACTCTGACAGAGCTCCAGAGTTCCTCTGAGGAGGTGGGACAACCATCTCTGCAGCACTCCACCAATCAGGCCTTTATGGTAGGTTGGCCAGACGGAAGCCACTACTCAGTAAAAAGCACATGACAGCCCGCTTGGAGTTTGCCAAAAGGCACCTAAAGACTCTCAGACCATGAGAAACAAGATTCTGTGGTTTATTGAGACCATGCTGTGGGGATGTTTTTCAGCGGCAGGGACTGGGAGACTAGTCAGGATCGAGGGAAAGATGAACAGAAAAAAGTACAGAGATCCTTGATGAAAACCTGCTCCAGAGCGCTCAGGACCTCAGACTGGGGTGAAGGTTCACCTTCAAACAGGACAACGACCCTAAGCATACAGCAAAGACAACGCAGGAGTGGCTTCGGGACAAGTCTCTGAATGTCCTTGGGTGGCCCAGCCAGAGCCGGGCTTGAACCCGATCAAATATCTCTGGAGAGACCTGAAAATAGCTGTGCAACGACGCTCCCCATCCAACCTGACAGAGCTTGAGAGGATCTGCAGAGAAGAATGGGAGAAACTCCCCA
This sequence comes from Coregonus lavaretus, assembly GCF_964263955.1. Lineage (NCBI taxonomy): Eukaryota > Metazoa > Chordata > Actinopteri > Salmoniformes > Salmonidae > Coregonus > Coregonus lavaretus. Next base: position 45,943,782 of record NC_140004.1, read on the forward strand.
AATACAGGTGTGCCGCGCTTGTAGAGTCATACCCAAGAAGACTCGAGGCTGTAATCGCTGCCAAAGGTGCTTCAACAAATTGCTGAGTAAAGGGTTTAAATACTTATGTAAATGTGATATTTCCGGGGTTTTTAAAATACATTTGCAAACATTTCTAAAAACCTGTTTTTGCTTTGTCATTATGGGGTATTATGTATAGATTGATGAGGAGAAAAAACTAGTCAAATGGCAATTGCAATATTTGGTTAAAAATAAGAGCTAATTGGCCCATACCGTGCAGCCCTACGTGGCAGTGTGGAAATGATCTCAAATGAGATCAACTTTTGGTTGAAGTTTGATTGAACAGTATAAAACAATCAGAATGGAGAAAGACCCACTAAAATAATTTAGAATGTTGCCACCCTAGGGTCATGCACAAATCATTTTAGAACCTTTTATTATTCAAAAACATAAAAGATCGTCAGAAATGTGAAAAATATTGTGATATTATATTTTGGCCATATCAACCAGCCCTATGACTGAGTCTAATATGGAACCTATGTAAGGTTGACTGTCTATGACTTCATTGCCCAGCCTTCTCTGTCTGTGGTCTAATCCCAGATGAGTAGTTATTCAGGATATAAAAGGTGATTTGTACATCTTTCAGTCTGCTCAAGTTTGTGATCATTGACTGGCCTATCACTACATTACCCAGCCTGCCCCTCTCATCCTCCCTCCAGTTGCATCCTGGTTCATCTCTCCCCTGCTGTCAGGACTGATGTCAGGGTTCCTCTTCTTCCTCATCAGACACTTCATCCTCAGTAAGGTGGGTTACCAGTAATCACATTATACACTACTAGCAGTTCTGTGTGTGTGTGTGTGTGTGTGTGTGTGTGTGTGTAGTACTGATCTGTGTGTGTGTGCGTGTCTGTGCTGACCTGTTTGTGTGTAGCACTGATCTGTGTGTGTGTGTGTTTTCAGGATGACCCTGTCCCCAACGGCCTCCGAGCCCTGCCAGTGTTTTACGCCTCAACGATAGGCATCAACGCCTTCTCCATCCTCTACACTGGCGCTCCATGTAAGCACTGGGACTTAACCTAACCCTAACACTTTACACTGGCGCTCCATGTAAACACTGGGACTTAACCTAACCCTAACACTTTACACTGGCGCTCCATGTAAACACTGGGACTTAACCTAACCCTAACCCTAACACTGGCGCTCCATGTAAACACTGGGACTTAACCTAACCCTAACACTGGCGCTCCATGTAAACACTGGGACTTAACCTAACCCTAACACTGGCGCTCCATGTAAACACTGGGACTTAACCTAACCCTTTACACTGGCGCTCTATGTAAACACTGGGACTTAACCTAACCCTAACACTTTACACTGGCGCTCCATGTAAACACTGGGACTTAACCTAACCCTAACACTTTACACTGGCGCTCCATGTAAACACTGGGACTTAACCTAACCCTAACACTGGCGCTCCATGTAAACACTGGGACTTAACCTAACCCTAACACTGGCGCTCCATGTAAACACTGGGACTTAACCTAACCCTAACACTTTACACTGGCGCTCCATGTAAACACTGGGACTTAACCTAACCCTAACACTTTACACTGGCGCTCCATGTAAACACTGGGACTTAACCTAACCCTAACACTGGCGCTCCATGTAAACACTGGGACTTAACCTAACCCTAACACTGGCGCTCCATGTAAACACTGGGACTTAACCTAACCCTAACACTTTACACTGGCGCTCTATGTAAGCACTGGGACTTAACCTAACCCTAACACTTTACACTGGCGCTCTATGTAAACACTGGGACTTAACCTAACCCTTTACACTGGCGCTCTATGTAAACACTGGGACTTAACCTAACCCTAACACTTTACACTGGCGCTCCATGTAAACACTGGGACTTAACCTAACCCTAACACTTTACACTGGCGCTCCATGTAAACACTGGGACTTAACCTAACCCTAACACTGGCGCTCCATGTAAACACTGGGACTTAACCTAACCCTAACACTGGCGCTCTATGTAAACACTGGGACTTAACCTAACCCTAACACTGGCGCTCCATGTAAACACTGGGACTTAACCTAACCCTAACACTGGCGCTCTATGTAAACACTGGGACTTAACCTAACCCTAACACTGGCGCTCCATGTAAACACTGGGACTTAACCTAACCCTAACACTGGCGCTCCATGTAAGCACTGGGACTTAACCTAACCCTAACACTTTACACTGGCGCTCCATGTAAACACTGGGACTTAACCTAACCCTAACACTTTACACTGGCGCTCTATGTAAACACTGGGACTTAACCTAACCCTAACACTTTACACTGGCGCTCTATGTAAACACTGGGACTTAACCTAACCCTAACACTTTACACTGGCGCTCCATGTAAACACTGGGACTTAACCTAACC